>NC_133771.1:17853845-17957042 GCF_003597395.2 Chelonoidis abingdonii
CAGAACAAAGCCAAAAACCTCCAGAGGTTCCCACCCTTACTTTTGAAAATCCGGTTTCCTGATTGGTCCTCTGGTCAGGTGTTTGGTTCCTTTTGTAAACCCTTTACAGTAAAAGAAAATTAACCCTTACCTTACCTATCTACTTATGACAACAATACTCACTGTTCCTTCAGAATACTTTCAGAAGCAAGATATTGTATGTCACATGTTTTCCTGGGAAACACCCAAGCTGTACAAAGAATTTTCCATTAAGTGGCATGTCCCATTTAATTTGGGGCCAAGCGTCACACTGAGAAGTTCTGCCATTTAAAGATGCTTTTTTGCAATGGGAATTTTCCATTGAAAATTGGCTTTCATGGGGCTATCATGCAAATAACTGTTCACTAGTGTGAGAGAGGGGTTCATGATCCATTCAGTGAGAGAGGCTATACGAGATCTCATCTTTAGTCACCTGAAATGGATGGTTGTGTGCAACGTTCAAACTAGCAATAAGCCATCTCAGTGGAACAGGATGGAAAGAGAAGAGGCAGAACCCAGTGGCACTCTATAGTGGAGCAGATGATGGTCAGATGTGAAATGAATGTCAGAGAAGTAACTTCAAATCAGGAAAGGAAAGTACCCAGGATACTGACTACATCCACAATCACACTAGATAGTCTAACTATTTGTAATAAGGGAAATAAAGTCTCATGCTTTAGGACATTCACCAACCACTAACTGACAGGAGTTAGGAAGATATTACACCCCTGTGCCTTTATGGATAGATTACTCCATAATGTTCCACTATGGGGTTACTTACACCTTCCTCTGAATCATCTAATATTGGCTATCATCATAGACATGGTACTGGACTAGACTGGCCACTGGTCTCATTCACTGTGCCAATTCCCATGGTCCCATGAGATTCCCAAGTCTTGCTTGGAACACCAGAGAAGGAAAGAATGATCAATAGTCTTGAAATCTGAACAAAGATCATGAAGAGGTCTGTGGTTAGAGATAGAGGGCACGTCTATACTTTGAGCTGGAGACAGAATTTCCAGCCTGAGGAGACACACCCGCACTAGCTCTGTTGGAGCTACTGTGCTAAAAACAGAGTGCATCCACAGAGATGCAAGCTGTACTGTGCTGGGATGAGCAGCAGGAGGGACTAGTCACCTCAAGTATGTTGGGTGACCCCCAAGTATGAGGGGTACCCACTTGGGGCAGCCAGCCCTTCCTGCTGCTCACATTGCCATGCTTACATTTGCTACTTACTCAATCAGAGCTAGCACGAGTAGATCACCTTGAGCTGGAAATTACACCTCTGGCTAGAAATGTAGCCATAGAGTAAATCCTTTACCATGCTAGAAAGGATAGCTATTGTATCAGAAATCTTGTTACTATTGTATACAAGTGCATGTGTGCAAATAATTACTATAGAACGAGATACACTATCCTTCAAGCACAAGTTATCAAGCTTGATGCAGGAATTACTGGATAAAGGTCAATGACCTGTGTTATACAGGAAATTGGCCTCTGTTGGTCTTGAAGTCCAAGGATCTATGATTGAAGTGGCAAAATTGTCTTCCATATAAGTTCTAATATTCACATGGTCATAACTTTTGAGATACTCTTCTTTGAGACTAAAACTTCCTAAGCTTGGTGTCAGTTCATAAGTGAATCAACCTGGAAAGTTTGAGAAAAATCCCTTTAGAAGTTTTAAGTTATGAGAGTATTAAAAAAAATCCTGTTTTTAAATGGCAGAAATCTTTGCCTTTTCATTAATGTTTGCCTTTACATGATTTGGGATGTATCCTGTGAAAAGTACCATATATGGCTTATGTGTTTTACAGGTAAGCCCCATAACACACAACATTTCTTGCTTTCGGGTCTTGGGGGTACAGTAAGAAAGATACATTCAACCGTAACTGCAATTGCCACTGCAAGTAACTGCCTGTTTTCTGGAACAGCAAATTATAGTCACTTTCTTGTTGCAGCATACACCAAAATGCACAGTACATTCAACGAGGCCAGAGCTTTTGTTTACCCTGGAAAGAAAAGAGAAAGACATTGCTGAGCACCTACTGTATATTCTTATGCAACTAATACCACAGTTATTTCCATGCCAAGCATAATTTGTGAGTTCAGAAAAAGCTGTGGGAAAATAGAGAGCTGGATGGTCTTGGCAGCTTTCCAGTTCTTAATAATAATGATTAAAAAAATAAAACATGAGGGTTTGGAGCATAAATATTTGTTTCTGAAGCTTAGCCTATTAAATCCTGTGCCCTGACATTGATTTTATGAAATGCTCATCCAAAACAACAAGCAGCATTATTCATCCACACATGCTTGTCTTTTCCTAGTTGTCACTCTAGTCAGTTCTATTGAGCACAAGGGTTTAGCTTCATTAAGGCTGCTATCTTGGTACTATGCTAAACAAAGGCCTTACTGGCTTTAATAATCCTCATGCTGGTGAGACTTTGCAGGATTTGGCCCTTGGAATGCAAAATACTCTAGACAGGGACTCCTGGGCAAAATTCTGACCCCATTTACCCCAAAGTCAATCTGATCTAAGGCCTCTGAAGCCCTTCATAAGGCGGAGCAGAACATGGTTCTCTTTGACCATTTACGAAGGAGGAAATCACAGAATCTGTCATGCCTCTAGCCCCTGCAACAGATGAGCAGTGTTAATAATCACCATCTTAACTTCCTTCTACACCAGGAAGCCATCAGCACAGTATCTTCAAGGACCCCTGTTCTTGGGCCACACAAGATGAGATAGGTTCTGGAAAGACCATCAGTGGCCTTTACTAAGCACAGCCCATCTTGTGTCTCTTGTATAGCCCAGCTAGTATATTGCCATCTTAGCTGCTTCACCCTTCAAGATTACTGCACTCAGGAAATTAAAAAAAACCAAACAAGATGTTTCTAAATCCCTAGGCTCTTCAGAAGGCTTTCTTATTACTTCTTCCTTGAGAAGTAAAGACTGGCTAAAGGAACATTAGATTTCTATTGTACTCTCTACACTAAAACACCTCTATGGTCCGGCTTTGTCATAGTGAGTGTTACTGGTATCCTAGATGCCAGTGACATTGAACCCAATGATATTAGCCACGTGGCTCCAGAGTTCAAAATCAACCTGGCACAAGAAGTGAATTGATTCATGGAAGCAGAAAGGAAAAGAGCATTCAACAATGATTAAAGCAGTAGCTCTGTGAGCTGATTCATCTTAGGTTTAGCATCAGGGAAACCTCATCTCTCTTCTCCTCTGAGTAGAAACATGCCCTTCAAGACCATCAGCCAAATTCTGCAATGAGTCTACACCTAGATCAGTGTTTCCCAAACTTGGGATGCCACTTGTGTAGGAAAAGCCCCTGGCGGGCCAGACCAGTTTGTTTACCTGCCCCGCCCGCAGGTTTGGCCGATTGCAGCTCCCACTGGCTGCAGTTTGCTGCTCCTGGCCAGTGGGGGCTGTGGGAAGTGGTGACCAGTACATCCCTCAGCTTGCACCGCTTCCAGCAGCTCCCATTGGCCTGGAGCAGTGAACTGTGGCCAGTGGGAGCCGCGATCAGCCAGATCTGTGAACACAGCAGGTAAACACACCAGCCCGGCCCACGAGGGGCTTTCCCTACACAAGCAGCATCCTAAGTTTGGGAAACACTGACCTAGAGCATTCATTAAAGTGGGGTGGTAAGGGGAGTAACCAAGGGTAGAATTTGGCCAAAGACTCCTATTGGTAAGTAGTTAATTCATTTCTTTGGGCTGCTTCAGACTTACCTCTGAGAAAAATAAGGAAAACAGAAACTAAGCCTACTTCTTTTTTTTAAAAAAAAAAATCTTGCATGAAAGCTGTTTTCTTCACCCTTGAGCAAATAGTCCCATTCCAGTTACATCCCAGGCCAGGGCAGGGCTAAGACAAATAAAGTTCAAAGTAACTCAGCTGGCAAAAGAGGTGAACTCTAATTAAAAGCCACCTCTAACTTTGCATCCGTGCAACTGTAGGTGCAAATAATTGTATTTGTATTGTATAATTGTAATTTCACAGCCGCAATAATATTTTAGAGACATTTAAGTGGCTGAACTCACTTATAGACTCATAGGTCAGAAGGGACCAATATGATCATCTAGTCTGACCTCCTGCACAAGGCAGGCCACAAAACCCTACCCATACACATTTATAACAACCCCGAACCCATGACTGAGTTATTGAAATCGTCAAAATTGAGATTTGAAGACCTCAAGCTGCCAGGGAATCCACCAGCAAGCGACCCATGCCCCACGCTGCAGAGGAAGGCGAAAAACCTCCAGGCCCCTGCCAATCCGCCCTGGAGGAAATTCCTTCCCGACCCAATATGGCGATCAGCTAAACCCTGAGCATGTGGGCAAGCTCACAGCCAACACCCAGAAAAGAATTCTCTGCAGTAACTCAGTTCCCATCCCATCCAACATCCCTCACAGACCATCGAGCAGACTTATCTGCCGATAATCCAAAATCAATTGCCCAAATTAAACTATCCCATCATAACATCCCCTCCATATACTTATCAAGCTTAGTCTTAAAGCCGATAAGTCTTTGCCCCCACTACTCATCGGAGGCCGTTCCAGAACTTCACTCCCCTAATGTTAGAAACCTTCGTCTAATTTCAAGTCTAAACTTTCTAATATCCAGTTTGTACCCATTCGTCCTCGTGCCTACATTAGTACTAAACTTAAATAATTCCTCTCCCTCCCTAATGTTAATCCCCGATATATTTATATACAGCAAGCATATCCCCCAGAGCCTTCTTTTGGCCAGGCGAACAAGCCAGCTCTTGAGTCTCCTTTCATAAGGCAAATTTTCCATTCCTCGGATCATCCTAGTAGCCCCGTCTCTGAACCTGTTCAGTTTGAATTCATCCTTCTTAAACATGGGACACCAGAACTGCACACAATATTCCAGGTGGGGTCTCACCACGCCGTATATAACGGCACTAACACCTCCTTCTCCTTGCTGGAAAATACCTCGCGGATGCATCCTAACCCCGCATTTGCTTTTTTAACAGCCATATCACATTGGCGGCTCATAGTCATCTCGCTATCAACCAATACCCCAAGGTCCTTCTCCTCCTCCGTCGTTTCCAACTGACGCGTCCCAACGTATATCTAAAATTCTTATTATTAATCCCTAAGTGCATGACCTTGCACTTTTCACTATTATATTTCATCCTATTACTATTATCCAGTGTACAAGGTGGTCCAGATTTCCTGAATAGTATCCCAGTCCTTCTCCGTGTTAGCAATACCCCCAGCTTCGTGTCATCAGCAAATTTATTAACACATTCCGCTCTTGTGCCAAGGTCAGTAATAAATAGTTAAATAAGATCGGTCCAAAACGATCCTTGAGGGACTCCGCTAGTAACCTCCTTCCAGCCTACAGTTCACCCTTGAGTACGACCCTGCAGTCTCCCCTTTAACCAGTTCCTTATCCACCTTACAACTTTCACATTCATCCCCATCTTTTCCAATTTAACTAACAGTTCCCCATGCGGAACCGTGTCAAACACCTTACTGAAATCGAGGTAAATTAGATCTTGGGCATCACAAAGCTGAAAAGCTAAATGGCATCAGCTGAGCCCACAAATGTCTTGATTGCAAAATGGGAGGATGGGTCAAGGTCCTTTTCAAACTCAGGTATTTAACAAAACATATGCAAAATGATTGTTTAAAAAGGTACTTTTTGTGCACATATTTTCCTCCAGGGGAGGCTGTGATGGGGTATATACCCTATCTTGGTTCTGAAAGGGTTAATGTGGACCTAAAAGGCCAATTCACACATTTGTCTGCACCTGGAGGATGGACCAGACCTAATTAAGGATGAAGCCCAGCTGGGAAAGGAGCTGGGTGGTGACTATGAAGAAAAGAAGCCCATGTTAGATAGAGGTTTCAGACACTATAGTAGTGGGGCATCGTATAACTCAGATAAAGTACCATTTTGTTTTATTTATTTATTGTCTTTTTAAAACCTTTCCTGGAATAAAAGAAAGGCCTGTGTCAGGTGTTGCATTAGGGAGAAGAGGGATCAGAGTTGAAATAGCTGTTTTTTGGAAGGGATATAAAACCTCATGCTTCAGGGTTTATGCCAGTCTCTAACTATTGGAGATCAGGAAGAAACCTGAAGTGAGACATAGACTGCCCCATATCTGCCTGGTGTGGGGCTTCTTACACCTTCTTTTGAAACAGCTGCTGCAGGCCCTTGTTGAAGACAGGTCACTGGACTAAATAAATCCCTAGTCTGATCCAGTGTGGCAATTCCTGCTTTCCTCATTCAACTACGAATAAGGCCTTGCTTACTTTATGCTGGTCAATAGAAAGCAAACCTTGTTACTGTCCTCTTGTTTTACCCTATGAATCTAGACAGGGTGATTTCCTTGTCCTTGAATCACTAAACAACCCCAATGTACTCTTCCTACTATGGCAAGCCTCACAGAGTTCTTGGATTAGGAAACAAGGATTCAGGGTCAGATCACAAAGCAGATAAAAGGCCGATGGATTCAACCCTCTTGAGTATTCCCCTATGTCATATGGCATATCTGCCTCCCCTCTGAGCCTCCGGTAGGAGGGGGCATGTCTAGGGATCAGTGGAGTTGGCCCATGCATAGGTGTAACAGCCCCTTGGGCTGCCTAGTGTAAGCTATAGAAGCCCTTCAGTAGGGATCAAATTGACCTCAGGAGCAAGGAAGACACAAAAGCTCAGCCAGACAGGAAGAACTCGGAGCTACAGGTGCTCTCTTTCTCCCACTCTGTGACCCAATCGTAATCCTCCCAGCTTTTCGCATTCTCCTTGTGAGGTCTAGCAGTTTTTGCAGCACTTCTGTTTTATCCTGCATGCCCCACATCACACCCTGCACACAGGCACCCCAGAACATCCCGCATGCCAGAGCACACTTGCTTTCAACAAAGCTGCCTCTAAGTCACAAGGAGAAAGACTAGATTGCTTGTCGGTGGGGCAGGTCACAGAATCCCTAAAGGGAAGAGGAAGTTGGGAACTGCTGAATAATGGTCACATGGGGAGTTTGTAAAGGGGGAATCAAATCCCCCATAGAATGGTGTGTATGGGAAACAAGTGGGGAGCTCTGGGACTATTGGAGAATTGGGTGCTTATCGGCTGACAGTAAGGAGGAGGAATCCCTTAGACAGACTGATCTGGTCCTTTAAAACTGTTCAGAAGGTTTGGTTTGCAGAGAGAGCTGATATTCTGTAACCCTTCTGCCCCTCTGAGTTGGCAGCAACAAGGGCCTGGTTTAGTATCCAGGGGTTCCGTTTTAGTAACACCATGCATAACCGGCTCGAGCCCCCACCCAGTGACCTGGGACACTTACATGCCACACTCCCCTGGGCACCTCTAGGAGGCATTACTTCCCCTTTCGCAAGCACGGAGTTTGAGTGTAGCAAAATCTTTTTTAATAAAGGAAGGAATAAATGTGGCATTCCATTGGAGAAACACCACAAACAGGGTTATAACACAAACCATAAACAAAACCCACCTTTAAGTATGTTTGTTAATGTTCTTTTCCCCTTAGGGTCGTAAGTTCAATTCCCCCAAAGTCCAACAACCCAAAAGTCTTTGGTCAGTGCCACCCCAGAATTTAAGAGTTTATCTGTAGAGTTTTACCCCCCCAGCCTGGGTGGAAATGTGGGGGGGGAGTCCATACAGGGTGTTAAGGGGCACCTTACGTGGGCCAGGGCCAACTGCTCCGCCTCTTCATGAAGTTTTGCTGCAGACTTTACCACAACCAGCTTCACCACACCAGCTGTGCTGCTCCTCCAGCTACCCCAGCAAACCGCTTCACTCTGCTCACTGTTCCATAGGCTACTCCAACACGCTGCAACTGCTCCACTTTGCCAGCTGCTTAGCTATAGGTCTTCAGACTCCCCACTAGTTAACACAGCACTTAGTGTTTTCAGTTCAGCTTTTTTAGTGATTTTAGCTTTTAGTAGGGGAGCCCTGGTGCTGGTGCACCATTGGTTCAACATAAATTTAGCTTAGCAGTCTTTAGATGGACTTCTAATGGAATTAAAATTAGCTCTACTCTTTAACAGTGGAGAGAGAAAGATGTGCAATTGGTGTTCCAGGCCCTCAAAAGAGGCCCATACCATTAGGTACAGACACCAGTCCCCAACCTCTCTCAATTTATAGGGTTTTGGAACCCATGTCCCATGTTTAGGAAGTACCACCCAACTGAGGTTGAGTCATTTCTGTCACAAAGCAGTTCCACAGCTCCCCATTCACACAATCAGGGTGACAAACTTTTTTTCCCTCCTGCCCCAATAACAAAGAAATTGGGGATTTCAGAGCTGTAAAAATTACCATCCCAAGCTGCTGTGGGGTTATGCTAAGAGGTTATGCTAAGTGGGGGTGGATGCCAATGGAAATTTTTAACATTCTTTCCACACTCTCTACAATTTACCACCAAATGTCAGGGTAGCGCTCATCCTGACTCTGCTTACAATTCCAAACAGGAAGGGATGGAAAGAATTTGCACAACCCCCTTTTAAGTCATTTTACATGTGTTCCAGCTGTGCTGATGGCACATTGAACCTGATTTACTTAGAGGTACGAAGGGGCAACAGACCACATTCTGCCCTCTGTGCAAACCCCACCGACTTCCCTGAAGCTACAGGGGGAACAGAATCCTGCCCACCGCAGAGAGTGAAGAATGGATTCTACCCAACTAAATTAAACATTTTAAATCAAGCTATTTTCATAGTGCAATGCAATGAGCTGCTACCGCTCAGGAACAGGAAGGAAACATATCAACACATCTCTCCTCATTGCTACTCCTTTCCCTTTAAAGAGAAAGAAGAAAAAGGATGTTTTAGAGTCTGGGGAGGAAATAGCAAGCCCAAGTAGTTGTTACAGGATATTATCCTAGGCACCTCATCCATCAAAGAGCTCAGTCAGGTTAAAGAGACAGATGATGGGATAAAATAGTTTCTTAAGGCCAAATTCAGCCCTTAAAGTTGCTCCCATTTACCCCCAGGAGATATTTTATACTATTATTTTTTTAATATATTAATTAAATTATATAAATCACAGAGAGCTAAAATAAAATGCTAACTGTGCATCTACCAAAGCAACCGAGCTCCCAAAGATTTTGATGATCAAGATTTTTATCTTCCTCAAATAATATTATTGTCACTGATTGGAAGTACAGTGGAATTTCTTTTTATAGCTGTGTTTGTAACAAACATTTTATTGTATGTAGACTCCTATGACTGGTTCCCATGTGTGTTAATAGCCTATTGGAGCTGGGCTAGCACCAAAGTGCCTCCCAGGAGATGAAAAATGCCCTGCAAGATGGAAGCTCTGCTCCTATCCTTATGTCCATTTTGGGAAGCTCACAGTTTCCCACATACTGTTAGACTTTATTTTTTCCTGTTCCTCTGCTGATGTTTAGTTATCACGGCCTTTTCAGCAAGGGATAAACTGGTTGGCTATATCAGGGAAACCATGAGAAGGGAAAACCGGGGAAACAATCCAAGAGAAAAAGATGCATTTGTTCTATGTTTGTATAGCAGCTACCACAATGGAGTTCTGGTCTTTAACTAGGATTTCTAGGTGCTATGGTAAAAGTACTATTAATATTAATTTAATAATAATATAGTAATCATCCGAGGGAAAAATATACAAGAATTAAAATGAAGGTTTTTTCCTTAATCAACCTAATGATTCCTTGTAAGTGGACCAATATAAAACCCGTTGGGAATTTTTCCACTGACTTCAATTGGCATTGGATCAGGCCCACAGGTGTAGGTAGATGAGACACTACCAAAGTAGATGTAAGGAGGTTCTATGGAGATAGGGATCAAAAAAAGACTGCCCAGATCCGTCCTTAAGCCAGATATTCTATCATCCCGCGCAGAACTGTATTCTACTTTCAATATCCACATTGGGGTTCAAAAGAAGTCCTACCCCAAAGAACCGAGTATCATATCTGCCTAGCCAAATACTAGGCAGAAAAGGCAGCTGCTGATGGCTGTGGGGTCTTCTTCTTAACATAGGCACAACATGCCTCAGGTAGCACGCGACTAGGATTCATCAGCAAATTTGGTCCGCTGGCTGAATCATTAGCTTCCCCAGATTGGGCCGGGTGCTGACAGAAACGTGAATGCTGACCCATGCTGGATCTATGTGAAAAAGGTTTGGTGCTCTTGGTCCAGTTCCCAGTAGACAAGCTCACTACCACAGCTAGCACTGGCTGGCATCCTTGTTGGCAGTCACAGCTTAGCAGCCAAAGATAAAACTGATGGAGCACCTAAAATGGGAACTGCATTTGCCTCTGACCCCAAGATGTGGCCCCTCTAGGGTAGAGACAGATGGATGGAGCAGAGTGGTGTGCTCATGCTGCTGTACCTGTTTGGTGGGTAAGAAGAGGACCTCAGGCTGCCAATTCCAGCACCCTTTGCTAGTACTAGATTTCCACTTATTAAAAACAAACAAACAAACAAACAAAAACAAGCTGTGTGAGTAGGGCAGCAAAATGTTAGAAGCAATTAACTGTTTGGTGACTATCTGTGTGTGATTGCAACAGGATAGAGACCACAGCAAATATGACCACTGACCTGATCCAACCAGGGTTAATTGGATTTATGTATTACATTCACATACTCCAGGACCACAGAACCAGATCTGATAATCTGACTGAATCAAATAAATCCTCCATTAAGGGGAAAATATCTCCCTCTTGAGTCTTTAAATAGCCTCAGTCAGACCTATTAATCACAATCTTCGCAACTGGCCACAGTCATCTCTTTCCCCTGGAAAATGAACACTGTTGTACTCCAAACAATAATGTGCGTTGGCTTACTCTGCAGTGTTTCCTTCCTATGTGAGGCAATGGGGTGCTGCATGGGCCATCTCCATGGGGTGCTACAAGCCCAATGCTGATAGAAAGGAGGCCACCTCAGTAATTAGCCTAGATCTTCAAAGGTAGTTTGAGTGAGGCACCTAAATACAGTAAAGAATCTACACCTATGTTTCCAGTGCCAATAGTTAAGACTTATCTTATGAAGAATACTCCCAGGCCATGTGGCAGTATATTTCCACTTGCACAAGAAACATCCAACCACATTCTGAGCTGGTATAACTTGGCCTAAGAAATCTGGCTCAAAATCTTTTGCTGAAGGATAAAGCTAACTGTGAGGAAAGGTCTTAAATTCCACCCAGCCAACCAAAAATCAGATCAGGGTAGGTCTGCCAAAAACCAAAACACCTTGGCCATTCTTGTCTCAAGTTGTATGTGAAAACACATGGCAGGCTTCACCGTTGGACAAGTCATATTTCACTGAAAAGTCTCATGTGTCCCATAAATATTCCCAAAGTGAGAGAAAAGTGGTAGCTTCTGGTGGTTCATATAGACACAAAAAAACAAGCACCGTAGTTCTCAATCCCAATTCTGGCTGACACTAACTCTGTCTGTGGTTCTGGGCAGGTCCCTTAACCAATCTGATTCAGAGTCTACAACTGTAAAATAAGCAATATTCTTATGTATACAGAGGTAGTACCTACAGGCTGCAACCAAGACAGGGGCTCCACTGCACTAGGTCATATACAAACACGGAGAACGCTACACAGACAAGCCAGAAAAATTGTGAGGAAAAGGAAATATTATTATCCCTGTTGTAAAGATAGATATGAGGCAGAGAGCGATTATGGACCAGATTTTTAATAGCTCACATGCACAACTGGGACCAGATTCTCCAGAGAGCTCAGTACCCCACATGCTAAGTGCACTTTTGAAAATCTTGCTACCTATTCTAGTGCCTAAATGGGAGCTGAGCTCTTTTGAAAATTTGTTCTCAGGTTCCATAAAAAAAAAAAAATCTATGGCAAAGGAAGGACCAGAACTTAACTCCTCCAAGTGTCAGACTAGCCCTGTAGCCTCAACACCATCCTTCTTTACAAGGGAATTATAATGAGTAATAATATCTGTAAAAGCGTTTTGCAGAGCAAATCTGTTCTATAAGAGCTAAGGACATAATTAGTAGTAGTTGTTTGAAATGGTTAAATCCAGAATTTTCTTGGGTAATTTTGACTGTGTTTCTGCATAGCAGATCACCCCTCAGTTCCATTGAATCATCACTCACAATTTGAGCTCCTTCTTCAGGACTTTAACCAAAAAAACCCCCTCTGCTTGTTGCAAGTTTATGCTTTCCTGGCATCTTTCACGCACTGCACTGACTTGACTTCAGATTCAAAAGAAAGGCTAAAATCCACCCAGGTGGAAGAAGGCACAATGTCATTACATCAATGAAGTGGCAGCCTACTTACTCCGGTGGTGAATTTGGCCCCAGAGGACTGAGGAAGTATGAAGTTAGCACACCTGGGACTCCTTGCAATAAATTCAAAAACAGTGCTAATGGGATAAAATAATGGAAAGCGAGATTTTTTTTGAAATATAATTAAATCATTATTTTAGAGCATGAATGTGAGGGTGGAGGGAACAGTCTGATTAAAAACTCTTTTCATAAAAGAATCTGGGGGGAAACAAATCACCTTGAATTGTTCAGATATAAAGATCCTCTATTAACAGAGAACCTCTTTTGCACGCAGTGTGTTTGGCATCATTACCTGGGGACATCCAGTAGCACAGTCATGCATACATAACCAGTGTCAGCAAACAGTCAGTCACCACAATAGGAAGGGGGGAAGGGAGTCTGACGGACTCTGTTATGGATGGAACTAGAGCACCATAATGAAGACAGTGCTGTCACACAGAGCATTCTGGGCCTCCTGGCAAGCTGGGCCATTCAAACATAAAGTGTTTAATACAGCCATGCAAAGTTACTTCTGTATATGGCATTGGTGAGACTGAGTACAGTTCTGATGACCACATTTTAAAAAGAATGTTAAAAATATTGGAGGGGGTGCAGAATAGAGCCACAAAAATGATCCAAGAGCTGGAGAAAATGCTGTACAATGAGAGACTTAGAGTGCTCAGTCAGTTTAGTTCATCAAAAACAAGATTGAGAGGTGACTTGATTACAGTGTGTAAGTACCTTCACAGGGAGAAAATACTGGGTACTAAAGGACTCTTCATTCTCGCAGAAAGAGGTATAACAAGCATCAACAGCTGGAAGCTGAAGCAATACAAATTCTAATTAGACGTTGGGCATGTATTTTTAACAGCGAGGGTGATTAAGCATTGGAACAAACTACCGAGGGAAGTGGTGGATTCAGAATCTCTTTATGTCTTTAAATTAAGACTAGATGCCTTTCTGGAAAGTATGCTTTAGCCAAATGCAAGAGGTAACGGGATGAAATGTAATAGCCTGTTGTCATAAGTAGATAGGTAAGGTAAGGGTTAATTTTCTTTTACCTGTAAAGGGTGAACAAAGGGAACCAAACACCTGACCAGAGGACCAATCAGAGAACTGGATTTTTTAAAAGTCAGGGGCGGGAATTGTGTACTCTGGGTCTTTGTTCTCCTGGCTATGGAGGAAACAGCTTTCCTAGCTAACTCCTATTTCTTCTAATATTTCTCAAAGTGTGAGTACAAAGCAACAGGCATAGGCTGTTATATGCTTTTGTTGTATTACATGTGTGTTGTTCTGTGCTGGACTGATTTAATTGGGCCTATCTGTTTAAATCAACTGTTTATACGTCAATTTTTTTATAAGCAAGAGCCTGTATTGAGTTCTAATGCGTATTATTGTTCTTGGTATTTTCTTTTCTTTTTAATATAAAGTTTTCTTTTTAAAACTTCGGGAGTTTCTTCTCCTAGTAGGCAAAGGGCAGAAATTCTGTAGCCAGGTATCTGTCTCCCTCACGGGGAAGACAGAGAGGGGGAGGGAAGCATACAATTCTGTTTGACTTTCCTATTGTTCCCGAGGTCAGAGAACAGGCTCCGGGGAAAGACGGAGAAAGAACACTCTGTTCTTTTTGTGTTTGAAGGTTTTTTTCTCTAGTCTACTGCTACGAGACCCAGGGAGGGGGTGAATCTCCTGTGTGTTAGCTCTGGGACTAGCTTTGATGCCTAGCCTCGGGGGAGTAAATAGCTCTCTTGGTTTTGCGATTCAAAGAGTTAAGTATAAGCAATCGCAGGCTCACCCAGGAAAAGGGAGGGGTGGGGATGAGATAGGGAGAACCAGGGGTGGGCTTGGGGTCCTCCCAGGGAAAGTTGGGGAGAGCCAGAGAGGGGGTTCCAAGGAGTATTTGGGGAACCAGGCTGATAAGAGCCAAATCTTAATCTGGTGGCAGCGGGGGAAGTAAAGATCCAAGCTGGGTTTAAGCTTGGGGAGGTTCCAGTAAACCTCAGATGTTTGAACTACTAAGTCCAGATCTGAGCAGACGTTTACTAGCATGGAGGCAGCGTGGAATACGAATCCAGAACCAAGTACACACAGAAGACGCAGGCTAAAGATGACTAAGGATTCTGTCTTAAAAGCTCTATGGAATTATCATGGATTAAGAATTCTATGGAGCTTGTAAAGAAAACCTGTTGGATTTGGAATGTTTCAAGCCATTCAGGGGAGTTTCCCCAGTATTCTAGGGTGTGGTATGGCTTAGGATTCAGTCATCAGAATGCAATTCATGGAAGTGGTACATAAGGAAAGCTGTGATTTTGACAAATTGCATCATAGAATTCATGAATCAAAGGTGAAAGGAGACTCAATGAGGTCCATCTAGTCCAAACCCCTGCTAAAGCAGACCATTTTCCCTAATAATCCGAGCGAGGTGCGGTTAAGCCTAGACTTTAAATAGCTCTAAGATGGAATTCTACCACCTTTCCTAGGTAACGCCATTCCAATACTTCACCACTCTCTAGTCAGAAAGTTTTTTCTAATATCAGCCCGACTTTTCGCAACGCAACTTCAACGAATTGCTCCTGTTCTGTCCTCCGCACACTGAGACAGCCTAGCTCCTCGCTCTTGGAGCATACCTTCAAGTAGGTTGAAGGTTGCTTCAAAGTCCGCCCTTAGTCTTCTCTCTGCATGGCTAAATAAGCCGGGATTCTTCAGTCTCTCTCATAGATCATGTGCTCAGTCTTCTAATCATTTTTGTTTGCCCCCCGCTGCGACTCTTTCCAATTGTTCACACTTGTTTGTAGTGGTGGCGCCCAAGAACTGGACACAATATTCCAGAATGCGGCCTCACCAGTGCCGAATAGAGGGGAAGTAGTCACATCCCTCGATCTGCTGGCAACATCCGTACTAATACAGCCCAGTAATGCTGTTAGTCTTTTTGGCTACAAAAGCATACTGTAGGCTGCATGTTAACCTTCCATCTAACGACCGTACACTCCAAAACCTTTCTTCAGCACGCTACTAGGTAGCCAAACCAGTCCCCGAGCTGTAGCAGTGCATGGGGTTTTGCTGTCCTAAGTGCAGGACTTTGCACGTTTGTCCGTTGAAACTCATGAGTTTCTTGTGCCGACACTTCTCCAATTTGTTAAGTCTTCCCCTGAATCGCTATCTCTGCCTCAGCGCTGTCCACCACTGTGCCCCAACTTGGTGTCATTGCAAATTACTTAATGTGCAAGTATCCCATCAATCAAGATCTTATGAGACATTGATAGAAACGGGCCTAAAGACAGGACCCTGGGGCACACACTGTGACTGGTTGCCAACTAGAAGAGTGTGCCATTGTAGCTACCACTGAGGCCGTTGATCAACGCAGGTGTTTTCTTCCACTTCACAGTCCATTCCTCCACCATACTTCCTAGGTTTGCTGAGATGAGAATGCTGTGGGATAACCGTGTCAAAGCCTACTAATTGAGTTAACCTGGTTTCAGGCAGTCAAAGGACATTAAAGTCAGGCCTTTAAAAAGGAGCAGTAGGGTCAAACAGAGACAGTTAGACTGAATTTCAGGGGGGAAATTAACAGTGAGCTTTGTCAGAACCAACTCCCAAGTAAAGTAGTGGAAGCCTCATTTAAACTGCATTGGACAAAGCCATAGGTTGAGATTTTCAAAGCCAATTAGGAAATTTAGAGACACAGCTGCCATTAAAAACTAATGGCAATGCAGTGTCTAAATCCAGCTTTGAAAAGCACAGCCTTAGAAAATATACTGTAAGGACCAATCCCACATCAGCATGGTGATAAACTGAACAACCTAACAAGCCTTCTCTGTCTCAGATATCAGTGATATTCTTTGATCATGTCATTCAACATGCACTTTTACTACATTCCCTTGTTAAAGCAAGTTGAAAAACAGCCTGTGCCAGGGAAAATCCAATGAGTAAAGGTTTGGTTTTCTTTCCTCCCATTAACATTCCCCTTTGTAATTTGAGGGGGCACAGAAGGGACAGAGGTTACACACATCGTTCCCAGCATTTATCATCTGTCTTTCCCACTATCCTTTCTTTAGTCTTTTATTCTTATTTATCAGTTGTATCGTGGTACTGCCCAGAGGCCCCAGTCAGGATCTGGGTTCCATTGTGCAAGGTGCTATATCTCTTATAGCTGCCCTCTGCACCAATGGAAAAGGAATGTAAATTGGTGGAAAGTCTAAGCCCCTCTCACAGGACGGGATGTTAATTAGGAAATGACATAGGGATCTATGTATACACAAACCTGGTGCTAAGTTCAGCTCTAGAGGGGCAAAGGCTGCTCCCTTTAATCTAGTCAAAATCATTTTGCATATGTTCATTTCTTGCAGGCTGCTTTATTCTAGCTAGTGATCTTCGTACATCAGCCCACATCACTGCAGCATCTGACTACCTATCAGTTCTCTGTTATTGTCATTCTCTCTCACTTGCACTCAGTAACTATATTTTTAATGGGAATCACACATGCACTGTGCATCACACCTAAAGCCAGGATTCCTGGCTACGATTTATTATCCTCAACTTCCCTTCGCACAAGGCAGCGCAAACCTGGTTGCGACTATCTCCCTGTGTGGATTTAGGGTTTCATTTCTCCTGCAACATTTGCGGAGATCGCAAACTGAAAACAGTGTAGGGAGTTGCCCTGCCCTCCGTCTTTACACTGCATTTAGAGGCACTGGAGTTTTGACAGATAAGCAAAGGAGGAGGCTATTTTCAACAACACGCTTTGAAAATATGCATATCTTTAAAATCATTTTGAGACGTGAAGTGGGTGCACACACATACACTTGTATGACGCAGATACACAATATGCACAGTGTCATCATTTGGATTCTTAGACAGCTTGCAAAATATATTTGATTTTTTTCTATTCACTTTTAACTAATTATATGAACCTCTAGCTCTATACCAGATCAGCCAGACAAATCCTGCCTCTTGGCAGGGGGTTAGACTGAATGATCCTTGCAGTCAATTCTAACTGTATGCTTTATGACACACAATGCAGCCATTTGGGGTAAAAAAAAAACAAGACTAACTAAACAATCAAAGCCCTAATATCCGATGAAATAACTCACAAAAGCTCATGCTCATGCTCCAATACATCTGTTAGTCTATAAGGTGCCACAGGACTCTTTGCTGCTTGTACAAATCCAGACTAACATGGCTACTCCTCTGATACTTAAAGCCCTAATACGTTTTTCTCTTTCTCTGTTCAGTTACTATTTGACCTCATTGTCTATATCAATAAAGAATATAGTCTCCAGGTTTTCAAAAGCTGCAGAGCTACATCATTCCCAGGTAAATCAGTTTTGATATCCCAAAACTGTGGAGCAATCTGCAATCACTGATGCTATGCCATGGAAGGAAAAAAATCAGTAGCACAGCAACTCAGCTGACTGACAGTGATGGATTAGCCATCCACCACAAGTAATCCACCACGCTACTATTAACAGATCTAGAGGTTTTGGCACTTCAAAACATCAGGAGCAATAAATGTTCTTCAACGAACAGATGAAATTCAAATAACTGAAGTCAAAGGAGAAAAACCACAAGACACTCGTTTCTTATTTATTTAATGCAAATAGTTCTAATCTGAAAATTCTAAAACAAATGTAGCTGAAGTCAATTCTGCAGAAATGTTTCTACACTGACAGAAATTGTCTTCTCATCTAAGAAGTGGCAACCTCATTTTTTATCCTAAGGGATTATCTAGTCCATGGGGCCGGATGCACTGCAGCCAAGGGTGCTAAAGGAGTTGGCGGATGTGATTTCAGAGCCATTGGTCATTATCTTTGAAAACTGATGGCAATCAGGGGAGGTCCCTGATGACAGGAAAAAGGCTAACGTAGTGCCCATGTTAAAAGGGAAGAAGGAGGATCCGGTGAACTACAGGCCAGTCAGCCTCACCTCAGTCCCTGGAAAAATCATGAAGCAGGTCCTCAAGTGATCAGTTTTGAAGCACTTTGAGGAGAGGAGAGTGATCAGGGCACCAAAGGGCAAGTCATGCCTCACTAACCTAATTGCCTTCTATGATGAGATAACTGGCTCTGTGGATAAGGGGAAAGCAGTGGACATAGTATTCCTTACTTTTAGCAAAGCTTTTGATACGGTCTCCCACAGTATTCTTGCCAGCAAGTTAAAGAAGTATGGGCTGGATGAATGGACTATAAGGTGGATAGAAAGCTGGCTAGACCATTGGGCTCAAAAGGCAGTGATCAACAGCTTCTGTTTTGTAAAGCCTCCACTCAAATGTGATTGTAAGATCTGTAACTTGTATCATTAAGTTCTGCAACCTTTTTGCAGACTTTGTAACTTCAGTTATTGTCAACGTAGCATTTTAAGTTTTGTAACCTTTGCAAGCTGTGTAACCTTTTCAAGTTACCACTTGTATGAACTTCCAAGTTTTGTAATATCCCATCATGCAATCAGAGAGGTGTGAACGAGGGAGAGTGTGGGGATAAGGGAGTGTGAACAAGGGAGTGTATGTGGGACTGGGCTGAGAGGAACTACAAGGAGAAAAGAGCCCAGAGACAGGAGATAGGTGTGCCTGATGTAATCTGCCCTGAGAAGGCAATCACGGAGTGCTGTAAAGAAAAGAAGAACCTGGTATGCATGAAAGAAACTGGTCTGGGAATGCTTCTCGGTGACGGACACAGAAGAAAAACTCAGTGTACGTGACAGGAGCCACTCAGTTCCAGAAAAAGGAAGAAGGCATGCACACAAGCTGCTGTTCCTTGACCTGCTCACCAGCCTGGATTCATGACCGCAGGCGGACACACCAGACCTACCACACTTTGGCTTCTTGGCTTCCATGCTGTCTCCGGTAACTCTCCACCTGCGTAAGTGTGGGTGCATGAAGGTATGAATGTGGTGAATCTGTGTGTGTGTGGATTAGCTTCATCTCTTTTCTGGTCTGCCAACAGGCGCATCATTAAAACTAATACAATGTGACCCTGGTTGGTTTTTTAGGGAAACTGAGGAAAACAGTTCCTTGTTTAGTGGGCAGCGGTACAAGCGGCGTGCCCAAGGGTCAATCCGGGAACTGGTTTTGGGGTTCAATATCCTTCATTAATGATGTGGAGAGCGTGGACTGCCCTCAGCAAGTCTGCAGATGACACTAAACTGGGAACAGTGGTAGAGAACGATCTCTTGCTGGAGGGGAGGATAGGACTAGAGAGACCTAGAAAATTAGAGGATTGGGCAAGAAATCTGATGAGGTTAACAGCAGGACAAGAAGTCCTGCACTTAAGGATGGAAGAATCCCATGCATGCCACAAACTAGGGACGAGTGCTAGGGATAGCAAGGGCCGGTGCAAGGAAGTTTCACGCCCTAGGCGAACTTCCACCTTGACTCCACCAACTAACCCGCCCCAACCACTACAGAGCTAACTCAGCAACTCACCCGGCGGAGCCCCCCCCAGCAGAGCACCCCCCCCGACAGCTAACCCCTCCTTACCCCATCCCCACAGCAACGTAACACCTGCTGGGGAACTTTCTCCCCCGCCTCCCCCGACAGCTAACCCTGCCATGGCGAGTCTTCGTCACCCCTGGAGCTAACCCTGCTGGGGAAACTTCTCCGCCCTCCCCAGACAGCTAACCAGCCCTGGAGATTCTCCCCTCCCTCGACAGCTAACGCGCCTGGGGAGACTTCTCCCCGCTTCCCGCGACAAGCTAACTCCTGCTGGGGAGAACTTCTCCCCCACTCCCTCGAAGCTAAGCCTGCTGGGGGAGAAAAAAACTTCGCCTCGCCCGCCCCTGGCAGCTAACCTGCTGGGAGACTTCTCCCCACTCCACTCGACAGCTAACCCTGCCTGGGGAGACTTTCCCCCCTGGCAGCTAACTGCTGGCCTGGGGTGAGCCCCCAACCCCACCGCTTACGAGTCGCCCCCGGCAGCTTAACCTGTGTCCTGGGAGACTCCGGCGGAAACTAACCCTGCCTGGGTAGCCCGCCCCAGTTCACTCAGCTCCGCCCCTCACTGAGCCGTCAGCGCTGCTTAATTTCCTCTCCACCCAGGCTTGTGGCACTGATTGGAGGAGACTTAGAGCTGGGGCTGTGTGCTAGCGAAGGAGGCAGACAGAGGTGAGCTGGGCAGGGAGTAGGTTCCCCGGGCGCCCCCTTCTTATTGCGGGGCAGCCTCCCAATGCGCTCCCACCCACTACCTCACCTCCCCCTGAGGGGCCTTTTTAGGCACCCACCACTATGGGGCACCTCTAGGTGCACTGGCCTGCTCGGAAGCAGTTCTGCGGAAAAGGACCTAGGGGTTACAGTAGACAAGAAGCTGATATGATGCAACATTGTGCCCTTGTGCCAAGAAGCTAACGCATTTTGGGCTGTATAAGTGGGCATGCAGCAGATCGAACGATGTGATCAATTCCCTCGTCGACAATTGCTGAGGCCCAATCTGGAGTACTGTGTCCAGGTTTGGGCCACATACAAAAGATGTGGAAAAACGATAAGAGTCTAGCGGGGGCAAAACAAAAATGATTAGGGGGCTGGACACATGACTTATGAGGAGAGGCTGATGGAACTGGGATTATTTAGTCTGCATGAAGAGAAGAATGAGGGGGGATTTTGATTGCTGCTTTCCCACCTACCTGAAAGGGGGTTCCAAAGAGGACGGATGCTAGACTGTTTCAGTGAATACCAGATGAAGAACTAGGAGTAATGGTCTCCAGTTGCAGTGGGAGAGGTTTAGGTTGGATATAGGAAAATCTTTTTCAGCTAGGAGGGTGGTGAAGCACTGGAATGGGTTACTAGGAAGGTGGTGGAATCTCTTCCTTAGAGGTTTTTTAAGGTCAGGCTTGACAAAGCCCTGGCGGGGATTATTTAGTTGGTGATGGTCTCGCTGAGCAGGGGTTGGCCTAGATGGACCTCCTGAGGTCCCTCCAACCCTGATATTCAATGATCTATGATCTACATCTATTAAAGAGTCAGAGGCACAACAACTCTCCCTGAACTACTCGCAAAAAACCAAAACAGCCTGTAAAACCAGGCAACTATACACAACGCAAAAGCGTTTGGGGCAGGGACCATCTTTTGTTTTGGTGTTTGTACATACGCCTAGTACGTGGTGGTGTGGTCCATGCAATACAACAATAAAAATAATCAAACTAAAGCAGCAGCGAACAATACTCAGTGGTGTAGAGAGTTCGTAGTCAGATTAATCGACACATACCCAAACTCCAAGCAGCATCAATTACTTCACGTAAAGCCCCAAAGGAAGTGTCACCCATCTCAGGTTCCCTATATAGTCATGAAAGGCTCTCCTTTTTTTTTTTTTTTTTTTTTTTAAGTATTTTCTGCCAGCCACCTTCCTGCCCCAAGAGAAGCAGCGATGTACAGCAAGCCTGAAGTCTGAGAAACAGCATCCCAAAACATCTGCAGTATATAAAATAAACTGACACCCAGTCTAGAGACATAGCAACAGGACTCTAACCGTGCTGTAGCATCAGACCGACTGGGGTGGTCGGGGGATTTTTGAGGTTCGGTTGAAGGGTGACTGGTCAACAGATTTTAGCATCAAGAAACTTTCTATTAAGTGTAGTTTTATTCTATTTCAAGATATCAACGGTGGGAGCAGATAACAGAAATAAAAGAAAAGTTGTACGTAGGACTAAATACACAGGAATGCTTAGTTTTGTCTTTTATTTGTTACAGATATAGGGCTTCTCCGCAATAAAAGGGAAAAGCCCACAGTAGCTGGTACATACTAGCAACTCCTCACCAACTCCCCGTGTGAACACTCTTACTGCACACTAAGGGCACGTCTGCACTGAGAAAGCTGCACTGCTGCAGAGCTTTAGTGAAGAAGCTACTGTGCCAATGGGAGAGCGCCTCACATCAAAGTAGTTAATCCACCTCCACAAGAGGTATTAGCTATGTTGGCAGGAGAAGCTCTCCCATTGACAAAGCACTATCTACGCTGGGGGCTAGGTCGGTATAACAGTGGTTTTAGCACTGGCCTGCTAAACCCAGGGCTGTGAGCTCAATCTTTAAGGGGGCCATTAGGGATCTGGGGGGAAAATCTGTCTGAGAATTGGTCCTGCTTTGAGCAGAGAGTTGGATTAGATGAGGTCCCTTCCAACCAACAGATTCTGTGATAAACTATGTCACTCAGGGGTGTGGATTTGTCACTCCCCTAAGTAATGTAGTTATACCAATGTAAGTTTGTAGTATAGATCAGGCCTCTGAGTATCTTTGTGCACATTTGCTTAATGCTACATGCTTAAGTGTATTAAGCTAAACTGCCTGAGGGCACTCTTAGTGCATAGTAACTGTGTCCACATGGGGAATTGTTGCAGAGTAGCTAGTGCGCTTTAAATTCACACCCTATCTCACTGCGCACTAACTTCCCTATGTAGATAAGCAATAAGGCCCCAATCCTGCAAACACTCATGCAAGTATGTAACTTTTCACATGCTAGTGCCACTGAGTGACTTTGTTTACTCACCTGCATGAAGGTACTCATGCAGGTAAGTGCTTGCAGGATGAAAACCTAATATTTAACTTCATAATTAAAAATTCTAAATAATATCTTTCCCTCACATCCTTGCAATTATTATCACAAATTTCAATATTTAGGGCAACACATTGATTTTCTCAAACATAACCCAGGTATTTCTATGAGCTCTGAGCTTCAAGCGCAAAATAGCAAGTGCCCAGAAGTGCATGCACAGTTTGCAGACACATATGAACCTTTCTACAACTCACATGAGTGCAAATGCTAGAATTGGCACCTGCACCTGACTTTTGTAGGTGCACATTTTTGCACTAGTGTATGGTCAAGTGTTACAATTGCTTGGGTGCACACATAGGTGTTTGCACCTATGTGTTTGTGTGTGCTTACAATTTTACACATGCTACAAGGAGACCAGGTAGAGACTCAGAGGAAAAGTTGGTCCTATATGTATGTACATGTGTGCATTTGTGGTTGCATGAACATTTATTTGGACACATGTATTTAGATCAGAAATGGGCCCAAACCAAAACACCCTAGAACTGAGAAATGTTGTGTCTTCATCTCATTTCTAATACAATCATGATAGACAATCATTACTCTTATAAAGCACTCTTCTTATATGTAATACTGTACATTCTTCCACAGGGTTGTCATTGCTGTCAAACAAAATAATATGCTGTAATCACCTAACTGTTAAAAAAAGTAATTAAATCCTCCATCACAACTGAGGCATTGTAGCATGCAGATAAAATTCTGTCTTCCAGACAAACTTGGTTTGCACCAAAGCAGCCATTTGGAAGGGTGTGGGAACATTAACATTCATTGCACGCAATACTCTTCTGTGCTGGCCAGAGTCTTGGAGAAGGAAGGTTTCATCTGGTTCCAGAATGAAACCCAAAAGGACGTTTTCTTGAAAGATGCACTGTTCGCCTTGCTGGGTTTGACCTGAATGCCATGCAGTTGTGGAAAGCTGAACCAGGCTGCTTTCCAGTACTACAGAAAACAACATGAGTAGTGTCCTCCAGTGCCTAGTGCTTTAGGATTGTTGGAGAATCTCATTTAGGGTTTGTCTTCACTAGATCTTTAACTTGATCTTGATTTCTCCTGTTAGCATGCCCCTCATTCAGACACAAAGCATGTGGTAATGGCTCATAGCAAGGCAGCTACCTCACTGGAGGGTACTAGGAAGACTACAAGTTAGCTAGCTTCATTGGTTGCTAATTCAAGGCATCCCCAGTAAAACACTGGCCAAAGGTCCCACACAACCACTGAATATCACTGGTCTTCCTATCTTTTCCCACAACCCACCATGACACTCCAACCTGAGTCCAATCTTGCTATCTACACATTCTCTGTACCCTGACTAGAAATCATTCACTTTCTTATAGTGAGGCTTTGTGTCCTCAGCTACACACTACCCCTGGCTTCACTCATCTCTGTTCTCCAGTACAGCAGCGAGAAGGAGGCCTGTTTGTGAACCATCATATCATGCTGTGGCCAGTATGCAAGCACTGGTAAACCTCTGGGCCAATACCAGCAAAGGACATGACTTTGGGACACAGGCAAGAAAGCTGAGCTATACAAAACCAGAGTTAATAAACTACAGGCCAATTTTGGGATCAACCGGACAAGTCCACAATGCATGAAGGGAAACTAGGTCAGATTACAAAGGATGAATATAGGCAAATAACACGGGAATGCGGGGCAAGATTAGAAAGGCAAAGGCACAAAATGAGCTCAAACTAGCTATGGGAATAAAGGGAAACAAGAAGCCTTTTTATCAATACATTAGAAGCAAGAGGAAGACCAGAGGACAAGGTTAGGCCCACTGACTCAATGAGGAGGGAGAAACAGTCACAGGAACTTGGAAATGGCAAGAAATTCTAATGACTTCTTTGTTTCGGTCTCAACTGAGAAGTCTGAAGGAATGTTCTAACATGTGATGCTATGGCAAGGGGTACGGTTTAAGAGATAAAAGAAAAAAAAGAGCAAAGTTTAAAAATCACTTAGAAAAGTTAGATGCCTGCAAGTACCAGGGCCTGATCGAGATGCATCCTTAGATACTCAAGGAGTTAATAGAAGGAGGTATCTGAGCCTCTAGCTATTATCTTTGAAAAGTCATGGGAGACAGCGAGAGATTCCACAAGACTGGAAAGGGCAAATATAGTGCCCATCTATAAAAAGGGAAAATAAAAACACGCCATCGAAACTACAGACCAGTTAGTTTTAAATCTTCTGTGCCAGGGAAGTAATGAGCAAGTATTTAAAGAATCATCTGCCCACACTTGGAAGTGGTAAGGTGATGGGAATAGCCAGCATGGATTTGTAAAGAACAAATGTGTCAACCAATCTGATTGCTTTTTTGATGGATAACGAGTCTTTGTGATAAGGAAGAAGAGGTGGATGTGGTATGCTAGACTTATAAAGGCATTTGATACATCTCGGCATGATAGTTCTTATTGATAAACTAGGCAAATACAATTAGATGGGGCTAACTATAAGGTGGGTGCATAACTGGTTGGATAACGTACTCAGAGAGTGGTTATTAATGGCTTCCATCTCCTGGAAAGGTATAACAAGTGGGGTTCCCGCAGGGGTCTGTTTTAGGACCAGCTCTGTTCAATATCTTCATCAAACACTTAGATGTTGGCATAGAAAGTACGCCTATTAGTTTAGCACGTGTACCAAACATGGCAGGCCCCGGTTGTAGCTTGAGGAGGGTCAAAATTCAAAATGATTGACAATATTGGAGAAATGGTCCTGAGGTAAACCAGACTGAACGTTCAATAAAGACAATGCAAAGTGCTCCATCCCATTTCAGGAACGCGCCCACACCTCCCAGTTCACCACCCATACAGAACTAGGGACACCAGAAGCATGGAGGATATGGCCAAAAGATTCTAGGGGTATAGTGGACACCAGCTAAAATGAGTCAAACAAAGCGTATACTGTTGAAAAAAGCAAACATGGATCTGGGATGCATTAAAACAGGTGTGCTGTAAACAGACACGAGAAGTCATTCTTGATCTTCCGCTCTAACTTGGGCGCTGGTTAGGCCTCACTGGAGTATTGTGTCCAGTTCTGGGCACAGCATTTCAAGAAAGATGTGAGAAATTTGAGAGGGTTCCAGAGAAGAGCAACAAGAAATGATTTTAAAGGTCTTGAGAACATGACCTATGAAGGAAGGCTGAAAGAAATTGGGTTATTTAGTTTGGTAAAGGAGCGACTGAGAGGGGACATGAAGCAGTTTTCAGGTATCTAAAAAAGGGTGTCATCAAGGAGGAAGAGAAAACTTGTTCACTTTAGCCTCTAAATAATAGAACAAGAAGCATGGGGCTTAAACTGCAGCACGGGAGATTTAGGTTGGACATTTAGGAAAAAGTTCCTAACTGTCAGGGGTAAGTTTAACTTGAATGACATTGCCTAGGGGTTGTGGATTCTCCATCTCTGGAGATATTAAAGAGTAGGTTAGATAAATGTCTATCAGGGCTATGGTCTAGACTGTATTTGGTCCTGCCATGAGGGCAGGGGACTGGACTCGATGACCTCATCGAGGTCCCTTCCAGTCCTAGAGTCTATGAATCTATGAATAAGAATATCCAGGGGCTAAGCATATATGTGAGAGTGTCTAGGTGGAGGGTGGATTGCCTTTAGACATTTGCCTAATTTACCACATACCTCATGAGAAAGCTGAAGAATTAATTACCATGGTTCAATCATGTAAAAGCAAAAAGGCCACAAGCCAACACAATGTCATGCTGAAAAGAACTGTGACTGCTACATGCTGCTCGTGGGGAACCATCTACCCCTTGACAAAGAAGTCCCTTGTCCCAATGAAGCCTTTAACTTTTTGTGTTGTTAACCCAGTGATAATGAAATGTTCTTTTTTCTTTACCACTAAAGGTGGGCCCACAGTAACCCCCTGGATTCCATCACAAACAACCCTTGGGGAAGTTCAGATCTATAGCTGAATTTTGCAGCTCAGGCCCATTTCTCTCTCTCTCTCTTTCCTACTTGACCATTTGTCGAAGTGGGGACCAATGAGGGCCTTATTCTACCATGTCTCAAGCTCTGCACAACCCCCCTGTAGTTAATATGATTGCATGGGTTGTAAGTGAGGGCAGAATCTGGACTGGAGTTTATAAATCATCTGCTCAATTTTGCAGAGTGCCAAAAACTAAATAGCCAAACATCCTGCAACACGAGAGCAGCGATCTGACTCTGGCAGGTAGCATAGTTGTTTTAGCTGTGTAGAGCTTAAGACAAATCATTTATATTCCATGCCCAACCAATGCACCATCTTGGCTAGGCAAAGGGAAAAAGAAATGAGGCAGACAAGATACTCTTTCTCTAGCGTCAGCACAGAAGATAACAGAGACCGTAAAACTTGGGATCACTGATACAAAGATTTCTGCTGCTGCTACCACACTAGCCACAATTAACAAATATCTTTGAGGGTGGTCCTCACTGAACAGC
The DNA here is from genome assembly GCF_003597395.2 of Chelonoidis abingdonii. NCBI lineage: Eukaryota > Metazoa > Chordata > Testudines > Testudinidae > Chelonoidis > Chelonoidis abingdonii. The sequence continues at coordinate 17,881,070 of NC_133771.1, forward strand.
ATGTTCCATGAAAGGCAATGCAAGTAGAAAGGGGCCTGTACAAAACCAAAGCTCCACACCGCCCTGGACTTTGGAAGGAGGCAGATTCATTCCAAACGTCGTATTTAGGGCTACAAAACACAGGAAAACTCATGATAAGAACTGGAGGGAATGGTAGAAAAGAGGAGCTAATCTCCCATTAAATTCCCATTACCATGGACCTTTTCAAAGTTCTCCTCTCCCTACCCTACTAGAATGGTTTATTATTTTCTTACTCTCATTTCTACCCTCTTTGGTGCCCCCACAGAGTTCTAATAAAAATCACATTGCCCAGCTCCTTTCTCCTCCAGCCCCTCGCATTCCTGAGAGCAAAGCAGGAGCTGCTGGAGCAGACGAGCTGTAAAAAGCCGTTCTCACAATGAAAGCAGCGCTTTCCAATAAAACCTAAGCCGTCGGGCTGGATTGCCTGTTCTTCGTTTCCCTGCTTCAGGGCACAGCTGCAGAGACAGAGCAGCCTCAGACTGGTGAAATAAATAATCATTATTAATAAGTATGCAACTTTGGCCCTGCCAAAAGATGCATGCAATCCAACCACTCAAGCTACTGTTTACTTACAAGAACACTGGTCCCTGGAAAGCTTTCCCTTGTTGGTCCAATCCCAATTTGTCTCAGTTTTTAGTTGACTTATAATATTGCCAAGTTCCCCTCTCACCCATCCACCCCAAAAAAATATGAGCTTTCAGAACTTGATTTATGAAGTGCCTATAGTAAGCCCATGCGTCCATAAAAATACACTGGGCTGGTGGAAACAGCTGCATAGGAGTTGGTGCAACAGTAATCTCACTACACAATAAATACTACCTGAGTGAATCCTTTCACTTGTCCATTAAGGCTTAGGGACAGATTCTCAGCTAGTGTAAATTAGCACTGTTCCGCTGGTTTCAATTGAACAGTGATTTCCACTGATTTAGGATCTGGCCCTTGGCTTTGGAAACTAGACTTTTTGGTTGCATTTGGAAACAAGTTCTCCAAAGGCAAAGTCTATAACTACCGGCCACTGGACAAGTCAAACCAGGATGGAATTGCACTTTCAAACAGCCTAAAATGTCCCCGCTTTAAAGCTTTACAGGATTCTCTTCCCAGCATCAAAGAGGGAATCCATTTAATTTTCATTTTTAAAAGGCAGACGGTAAGCATATTAATAGGGTTTCAGGAGCTCCTATGGTGGAGGGAGGCATTTGTGGCACAATCTTCCCTCCCATTTATCCCACCACCCTGTTAGCTCTTTAAGACTTCCCACATATTCCCTGCCCCCTTTCTACTGAGTTGTTCCCATTGAGGGAGAGGGCATATTGACAGCATCCCCTGTGCTCCCCCGAATCCAGCGTCTGCTATTCTGGGCAACCAGTAAGCAGGCAATGCAAAGGCAGGGAGGCTCCTTATTTCCTCCCAATTTGCTGCATGGCTATGTAAGGAATTGAGCTCATGATAAATCTTAACAAGACCTGATACAATAGCGTAAGCATGATTTTCACCATGATGGCAAAGTCTCTCCCCCATGAAATGGGTACAATCACGCTTAGGATCTGGTTACCTTGGTGAGTTTGTTGTCTCAGCCCTTGTGAATGAGGTATCTTCAGGGAAAGACATTCCTACAGCCACTGAAAAGGGCTAACAAGACTTGAACATCCATGAGCCTCAGGGATCCAGGGGAAGCACAGGAAGGAGCCCTCCAGAGATGCAAATTTGTGCTCCCTTATCACAACAGATCAGATGCTGCTAATCCCACCACCAAGCTCTAATTGCCCATCTGACTCCAGCACCAGTCCAGTGGCTTTGTTTAGCAAGGGCTTTACCATAAAAGTTTCCCTGGGGCATATAGATTGTCTAATGACGGATGCTGTGGTTGCTTAGGCCCAGAACCACAAAGATATTTAGATGCCTAAGTCCCATTGCCCCATGATTTTCCCACAGGTCTTTCACGGTGCCTGCCAGGAAATTAGATCCTGAATCGGTAAGGATATCGGAGGGTCAACCTACCCTGGCGAAAATGTCTGTTAGGGCCTGGCACACTGCTTTAGCTCTGGTGTTACCTAGAGCCACTGCTTCTGGCCATCGGGTAGCAAAGTCCACGAAAGTCAGTACGTACTGCTTTCCCCTGGTGGTCTTTCTGGAAAAGGACCAGAAATATCGACAGCTACTCGCTGAAATGGGACCTCATTATGGGAGTGGCTGGAGAGAAGCCTTGACGCAGATCTTGAGGCTTTTTCCCACTCTTTGGCACACCTCACAAGACCTGGACATACTGGGCAACTTCCTTGCCCATCCCCCTCCAGTAGAAGACTTCCCAACTCTGTTTGTTCGTTCACCCAGCATGACACTGGGATGATCATGGCTAAGCTTAGAAGCTTCCCCCTGTATTTAGTTGGAACCACCAACGTTTGTGCGGTCTGCCATCTGTCCCGGGCGTCACACAGAAAGAATTTCCCTGTATAAAGGTCCTTCGTCGATAACAAAACTAGGCGAGTCGTGCAATAGTCAGATAAGAGCAGAGTCGGTGGGTTGGGCTCGTGCAGGTGGCCGCCCAAGCTGTTTCTGAAGGTTCTATACTGCTTCTGCTCAGTCTGGAACTGTTCGGGATAAGCTTGGGGACAGCGAGTTCCTCCTCTAGACGAGGCGGACGTGGGATATTGCGAGCGAAGTCAGCCGCTCGAACGTGATGTAAGATATGGTGTGTTTCTGGCAGTGGGTCCGCTGTCCGCTGGCGTAGCTTATGCTCGCACTCCTGTTAGGTATTAGGTCAGGACTTGCCTGTAGCCCATTCGGTATTGGTGGATCGATTACAGTAATCAGGCTCGTTTGGTCCCCTTCTGGCGATTGGGGTCACAGGTGTGGATTGCACTTGCTTGGCTGAGTGCTGTCTGTCAAGTTCCAGGTCTGTGGACCTACGAGGTCTGTGGCGAGGTTCAGCCCATTGAACATGGGATCCGGGTCACTACCAGTGACTGGTACACAGACAAGGTTCTCCGTGTGTGGTAGGCACAGTAAGCTCAGGAACAGAATGGGTCTGGAAGCTTGCCTGGCTTGGCTGCGTGTACCAGTTTCTCCCATCTAGCCAAGTTCCTCAGGTGAGGCATCGATGAGGGAGGAAATCTTCGTCATACCAGCTGGCAAAAAGTCCAGCACAAGGCCTGACCAGCCTTTGTACTGCAGATCAGGACAGTTCCAAGTGTAGACAAGTCACGACAGTTGTGACAATGAAGGGTAAATGTCACCTTTGGCCCTTGGGTTGAATAGTTCGGGTCGACGAAAGGATTGGGTGGATAAGCTGACACTTGTGCCCCCGAATCTCCCTTCAAGCTGTAACCCTTCCTATCCGCCCAACTCTCAAAACTTTGCTCCTTCGCTCCAAGGGATATTGAGAGGTATTGAGTGCCTGGACCCGATCTTTAGGTTCTGCCTGCGGGGGTTGGGGCCAGGGTGATGACGTTGCTATCCGGAGTGGTTAGTCAGGCGTTGCTGGCAGTTGCTTGAGATATGTCCCATTATAACTTAACATCGTTTACAGAAACGGGTCACTGGGGTTGACAGTAAGTTACGAGAGAGCCGGTGGAGCGTGGAGATGAGAGGGTGTGGCTTTTCCTTGTTGTAGGTGGGGTTTTGGGGTGCCCCTTGGTTGTAAGGGTTTATTGTACGGTTCGCTCGGTTGAGGTTTTGATGTCAGTGGCTAGGCCCCTGGGTTATCACGTCCCCTTTACAGTACGCACTTCTTCTTGCCATCTCTGCCACGTGGCCATCCCATTTGGTTCCAACATCCAGCCCGCCTCAGGGTAGAGACGCTTTTGGGTTGTTCCATCTAGGATGTAAAGCGGTTAATGTCTCAGGGAACACCATTCACAAGGCAAGCTGCTACCATTCCATTCGCACGAGGATTACAGTGGCGCAGTGTCAAAGGTTTGAGCCTGGGATCCTGCATCCAGGCATCACAATGCTTCCCCACATAGTAGGCGTGTTTGGAAAATGACCTCTAGTTTCCACTTTGGTCTGAACCGCTGACGGGGCGTGACCGGGGTTATCCCCATTCGGGATCGGCATGACTTGAAACAGTTGATATCGTCCATTCGGTCCTTGGCATTTCAGCCCGCCACGTCTGCCAAGGGTCACACTGAGATGTGACCTCAGCTCTAGCATGTACTGGTCGTCAGGAGCCTGTACCCAATACAGGCCCTTTCAAAAAAGTCTAAAAAGGTCTCTAGTGTCATCACGTGCTTTGTAGTTGGGAATTTCTGGGCGTTGGAAACAACAACTGGCGTCGGAGTGTAAGGAGTGTTGGAGCGTTTTGCCTACCCCTGCCCATCTCCAGTTCATGCTCTTCACGTCGTGTGTCCTCTCTTCACTTTCTTGTTGGTGTTTCTCCCTCTGGTACTATTGTTTTCTGTGGGCTGCACTTCTTCTTGTTGTTTTCTTGCGTGATCAGCCGTTTTGGCTTCTTGTTCTCTTCTGTGAGTGCCTCCTGGGCGTCTTGTTCGGCCTTAATTAGTTCCAGCTGTCTCCTAGGTTTATCTTCGTGTCTTATGGCTTGTTGCCGGGCTTCCTTTCTTCTTGCTCAGGCTGTGTGTGGATTTGTAACAGCCGCTGAGTGACTTAGGGCCTCTGGTGTCTTTTTTCAGTGGCTCTACTTTGCGAGAGACTCGTCTAGAGGTTGTTCGTGTTTTCTTGTGTTCCTGTGTGCGTTGCAGCCCTCGTCGGTTGTCGTATGAGCTATGCGCTGTGCATGAGAATTGCCTGTTAATGTTGCTCTCCCGCTCATCCAGCATATTCTGTCATGGATCGCTGCCCCTAGCAACTGCTTGAACTTACGCATCAAGCTATCATGTTATGAGTTAGGGACATTATGAACCACTGGCAATAGTACAACACAAGCTAACCCCTATTTTACTGTGTGCGTTTGGCCATGAGAATGAGGATATCTTTAGAACGACGCAAGGGGAGTCGTCTTAGTGTTGCTATTCTAAAGACCTAACATTAATGGTTCTCTTTACTGGGTACTTTGCTTATAATTGCAAGCATAGACTAAGAAGCAGGCAGGAAAATAAGCGATCTCTCTGAGCACCTTTATAAAAAAGAAACACCCAATTCTTGCTTTCTTATCCTCACATATGCTACCTCCTCTCTCCCCCCCTCCTCCCCTGCTAATATGCCCTAACAGGAAAATAGGCAAGTATATAATTAGTACTGTTCTTGTATGTTAACATATATGCTTTTGCGTCAGCCATTCCACATTGGTAACGTCATGTCTCAAATAATTCTGGGAGCCATAGCGTAATCAGAAATCTGAGTGTTTACTAGCGTAAAGGACTCACATGACTTCCCTCAAGTACCGTATACTCTTACTCAAAGCACTAGCTTTGGAGACTTATCTCAACATATGGGAGGAGCTGCCGTATACTTGAAGGAAAAAACAGATATATGTTGGGTTCGGTTTCGTCTTACCTACTTACAAAGGTCAGGATCTATCAAGTTTTGTATTAACTTTTAATTATCAACCTTTTTTTGCGCAAAAGGAAAAAACAGAGGAAATACTGAGGTGTAGGTTTAACTGACCAAGCCTGAAAAATTTAGGGTCTTGCATACCTTGGTGGGCAATCACGCATCCTTTCTTGGCAATGGCAACTTTGTGTGGTCTAGAGTCACCAGGGACTTAATTAAAATCTCCAGTAAAATCACTGCTGGGGGGCGAGACTGCTTTTTCAAACTCCTAGTTCACGAGACACTCGCCAGACGCACACATCCTGGCTCCGCAGTACGGCCATCCTCTGAAAGCGACCAGTTCCTCTTCTAACACTCGCCCAAATCCCGTTGTGCCTAGCGTGAGAGTTGGCGATCGCTTAATTTACTTAAAAACCTCCGTGAATGCAAACCACCGAATAGTAGCTATATTACCTCGCCTCGAGCACCTGCTTAAATAGTAATTCAAACTCATACCATAGTCGACAGCTACACACGCAGGAGGTTCACCCTCCTTGTCTCGTAGCAGTAACTAGAGAAAAAGCCTCAAACACAAAGAGAACAGAGTTGATTCTTTCTCGTCTTTCCTCCGTAGCCAGTGCTCACTCGTCCTGGTGGGACTACACTATGAAAGTCAAGCACATGATGGTGTCACATATAATCTCCCCCCCTCCCTGTCCCCAGTGAGTGGAGACAGATACCTGGGTCACAGAATGTTATCCCTTTGCCTCACTAGGAAAAGAACATGACGCTCACAAGGTTATTGTAAAAAACTTTATATCAAAAAAAAAGAAGAACTTCACGATGAGTCTACAAACTCTGCAATTAAAATTAATACACGGGATATACGGCTAATAAGAAAATAGGAATAAACCAGGTCTGGTTTAAAAGCAATAGCCCAATTAAACCGTCCAGCACACATTCCAGACACACAGTAAATACAATCAAAGCACATCACACGATTACTTTGGTTCTTTGTATCACACTTTAGTAGAATTATTGTGAAGATAAGAGTGAGTTAGCAGAAAAAGCCTTGTTTACTCACAGCCGAGGAAAACAAAAAGACCCCTGTTTCCAGTTCCCTCCCAGACTCTTAAAAAAAATCCAGGTCTCTGATTGGTCCTCTGGTCAGGTGTTTGGTTCCCCCTTTGTCACCCTTTACAGGTAAAAGAAAATTAACCCTTACCTATCTACTTATGACAACCTGTGTCTTAGTTCCTCAGATGTTGTCGGGTGGTAATCTACAGCAAACAGACCTCTTTGAATATATGTTCAACACCCGGCCCCGTTTTGTTCCTGAAGGACTGGTCTGTTTGTTTTATAGGAGCAATGAAAGAGCCGCTGCTCTGTACATAGGTTTGAAAGTGTTTTGAACTATTACTGTTGCACTGGAGCAAAGTGAATGGCTCTTTTACTAACTGGAGCCAGGTAAGCATTCTACCTGTTGGAGGTGCAGTGTCTTCCAGTGCTCCACTTGGAACGATGCAACTGAGCAGAAAAGCCATCTGCTGCAACCGTATATGAGCACAGTATTACTATCATCACAGTCTAAGCTTCATTTTGGGAAAGAATCCCTATTTAGGAAGGGTGCTTAAGTGCATGCTTAAAGTTAAGCATGCGCTCAAGTGCTTTTCTGAACTGAGGCCGTAAAATAACGGTAGCTGTAGTTCACGCTAACAATAACTGAGTATCTCGCTAGAGAAAGCAACACAGTGTTGGCCGGTCCCTAGTTAATTATAACATAGTTCTCTGTCGTTACACTTATCTCACTGAAACCATCTCATAAACTGACAATAATTAACACCCTTCTTAGCAGCCTCAGCAGAAAGACCAAGGACTGAATGAATAATATCTATGCATTCAGCTTCAGAGAGATCTACAAACACTAACTGATTAACCCTCAGGGCTAGAAAACCAGGCGTATCAATTTTACACCTGAAGAAACAGGAAGGGAAGTTAATTGGCCAAGGCCACAGACAGAGTCAAGGTCAGAGTCAAAACTACAAATGGAGGTTCAGTTTCTTGGTCAGGTCTATGCCCTGACCCTCAGGCCATGCTTCTCTAACTGGCCAGGGAGACTCAACTACCCCAGTAGGCTAGTTAGCGAGGCAGGATGACCCATGGTTAGGGCACTATTCTACGATTCAAAAGATCTGGGGTCAGTTCCCTCCTCTGCCCAAGACTTCTGGTGTGACCTTGCCCAAGTCACTGTGTGTCTCAGTTCCTCACCCCACCTGCCAGAAGGTTGTCAGATGCTCCGATACTGTGGTACCTACAGGCACTGACGCTAGCAAGGTAAGAGGTGATGGCTCAGGAATATCAGTGACAGTGGATAGGGTAGTGTTGAGTGCTGTCCCTGCTCTGTGGATAAGCAGAGGAATTCAGTTTCACCTGGTCCCTAAATGCTGTTTAGAAACCCTAAGAAATGTAAGAAAAGCTGGTGTGATGGATAGAACTTTTCCCACCTTAACCAGGATATGCATGAATGTGGTGAATGGAGATGGCAAATCCATGGGGAATGTGCTTAAAACCAGTCTAGGAATTTGAGACTATCGGCACAGATGAAACTCTAGTGTTCCCAGCTCTATTTATTCCAGCCCCACCAGCTTCAACTCAGTGGCCAAAACCTCTCTCACAAGCACTGGGCACAATGCGGCATTGCTCAGCCACCATGCTATGCCTGAGCACTCGCCTCACTTTAGAACATTGCTAATACATCAGAGGTGACTAAAGCAGGCTACATACAGAGCATTCAGAGTTGTTACGTCCGTCATCCATCTCATGCACAACATTCATCAGCTGTCCTATGTTCCAGTGACAAAAACAACAACAACAAAAAAAGGCCCAAACCCTTCCAGGGGAGTTCTTGTCTCCCAAATCCCTCTTATGAAAGACACATGTGAATCTGACATTTCAAACAGACTGAGGGAGTCCTTCTAACAGCAAGAAAGAAAGTTCTTTCATACAGAATCAGCTAGAGGTAATGGGGGGGGGGCTCTGAAAGATGAGACAAGTAAATCACTTCAACATGACAATCTGGATTTGAGAAAGATCTTATCCCATGGGCCTGAGGGTCAAAGGCAGTAATTACAGGCATAGCAAAGAAAAAAGCCAACCACCTTCCTTTTCCCATAAGCAGAGGTGTAGTGGTTTGGAAGGCAAGGAAGGAAATGACCTACTATTCAGAGACAGGCAAATTGCGATAATCAGAAAGCACACATTTATAGGGAGGCTTAATTTAAAGCAGAGACCAGAGCAAGTGAAGCAAGAAGAAAAAGAAAAGAAGTAACAGTGAAGAAATGTTATGAGCAAGAGGAAATTGCATGCACTGGAATTACCTCGCTGAATTATATACAAACCATATAGCACCAGCTACACCCAGGTGGGTCTTTTAGCTGCAAAACATTTGATTATGTATTTTGCTCTCTGGGAACATCAATATTTTACTTTTACTTTTCACTAGCTAGGTGACAGTGCAGCATCTCAAGCCAGCTCTAACAAGCTCTAAACAATAGGAGCAAAAAGAGGCCAGTCTAATTTCACTTGGATTCTAGATTAAGACAAAACAACTGCAAAACTTGGAAGGTCTGAGTCTTACCTTTGAATCCTCAAGGCAATGAGAAGTGAAGTGCCCTGGTCTCTCTCCAGCAGATGGTTATGGGGAGGGAAGTGGAGGGAGGTTGCTTTTCTTTAGGCTACAGATCCTACAGGTTGTGGCCACAAATTGTTCAATTTGTCTCTTCAGCACCAACAGTGATAGCAACCACAGAGCCAAAGCGAGTGCATGCACAGGACAAAGCCAAGGATTGTAACCAGCAACAAATCCAGGCAGAATGCCACATCTGCTTTCCCAGTTTAAGAAAACCAAACCCGATTATTAGTGTGATAGTGATGACAGCCTCCCAAATGAGTGAATTAAAAAATCATCACTGCAGGAATGCCCGAGCACCCAGCTAAATAACACAGGCCACTAAGGACAGCTGCTCTGCTCAGCTCGTGTCTGTCACTGACTTCACACGCATACATGCAGATCCAGGCTTGCTTGCTGAGTAACTGGAAACAGTTAGTGGGTTGGTTGAGTCAGTGAGAGGGAAAAGGTTGTCTCATTTCCTTTATCCTCCCCCCATTTCACCCCACACCAGTTCTAGCCCCCTTCCCCACCCTCAACACACACACCCAGGTGGGGACAAGTCTGGAAAAGGAACCAGCAGAGAAGTCCAGTCTGTTAGCACTCAGTTACAGACAGATTTTTTTAAAGAGACAGAACACTCCCCTTTTTGGCCCAAAGCAGCACTGCCTCAGTCTGCCAGACAACACATTCCTGCTAACCAGCTCTGCAAAGAAACAGCAATACTGCTTTTCTTAACTCCCAGCTTTGGAGTCCTTTTGAAAGGACCACAGGTTTGAAACCAGAGCTCAGTTCTCCTCCCCCACAACAGGCCAGCGTATTCATTGTGGTTTTCTTTTTTGGTTAGCTTCTTTGATCTCACGTTCTAACGTTTCCATAGATTATATCCTTTCAAAGCGCTAATAATGAATAATAATAATAATAATGAACATATAGGGCCCAGTTCTCAGATGAAATACAGCTCTTTGCACTATTCTGGCAATAAAAATGAATGAAAACCTACTTGACTGAGCTGCCAGGAATAGCCTCCGAATAATAATTAGTTTTATTTATGATACTGTGATTTAAAAGATATACGTTGTTTGGTAGCTATCCATCAACTCAGGCTGGTGTTAGTATAAGGTGGCATTTCTGTACTTGTTCCCTGTTTGCTTTCACAGCTGGTGATATGCAATTGTTTTTGTCTTACATTTATATAGCACATTTCACCACAAAGAATCCCAAATTGCTTTACAACCAGTGAGGTCAATCTTGCAAACCTTTAACCTCAGGAGTATTCTTTGCTCTTGCAAGCAGTGATGCAGGGGGTGAGTAAGGGTTTGTAGACTCAGGTCCTATATAAGAGCAAGCATGCCCCAACCCCAACTCTGGTTGGAATGTGGCCACTGTTTAACACAGCACTGATCCACTGCACAACACCTTAGAAAAGGAAGTGAGAAAGAAATTGCTGTCCACAAGCAAGGGGGCAAGATTCTGAGAGAAGAATGCAATGACAAACTGAAATTTGGGCAGCATGCTCCCATGCCCTTGTGAAACGTGACACCAGTCCCCAAAGTCTCCATCAGAGGTCAGGAGAAGTGACACTGCCCCTAGCACGGTGTCCCCAGTACCAGGCTGGAGCATTGGTCCAGTATTGACTTCGAGGCAAATCACCACCATCCGAGGCAAAGCACCATCCCCCTTTCTACTGTCCATCTCTAACATTAATCACCCAGCTGTCAAGGTGATGGACCACTTCAGTGTCTGAAGCCCCAGCCATAGCTGCCCTTCCCCACTAGAACCCCTGTGCAAAGGCACTGCTCCATCCCTCATCCAGGGTGGACTCCTTGTGCTCCTTCAGACTTGTGACTAGCCAGACAGACAAGCAGAACAGATTCATATTATTCTCTATGGGGCAATATCTGGACATTTACTGTAAGTCTCTCCTATTAGCCATTGAGAAATTAATAAATATATTTTAAAATGTGTATTGATCATCTGACTTCCACAAATTAACTTAGAAGATATGTCTTTGTCCTACCCATGTCTACAATTACATTTAAAACTACAATAAAAGCCAGGAAATCCCAAGTTAACCCTGGAATTCTTAACAGGTAAGATTGTAAGAAAATAAAATGTAAAGGGCACAATAACTGCGTTTCCCCTTTTATTTATTTCATAACCTTAATGTTTAGCTATACTGTGCTGTGTGAAGGTTAGATTAGTTAAGTGAATTTCTCAAGACAAAAAGGTCTGCATTTACCAAAGGCTACATAGCGAGTCAGTAGCAGAGCTGTGAATAGGCCCCAAATCTTCAGACACTGAGTCCCATGCGCTCTGTGTCTCAGTTTACTGATCTATAAAATGGGGAGAAATGATACCTCCCCTTTGCAAAGCTCTTTGATATTTACTGACGAAAAGTGCTATAGAAGAGCCAAGTATTATTATACTCATCATCCACAGTATCACATAAGCACTATATATTTATTAGCATTATTCAGAATCTTCCCAAATATGGATCCTTTTCAAGCAAACAGTCTTACAGACCCATATGTACAGAGAGCCCAGCTGTATTGCTTAACAGCAAAGAAAAGGCATGTGGGATGTCAAATGAAGATATTTAATTCAAACAACTTCAGGTGAAACAAGGATCCAGGAAAGTGAAAATTCCCGTCCCCCCCTCCCCTTCTACTGAAGGAGATAACTATCACATGCTGAGCTGCTTCTGATAAGCACCATTTTCTCACTGTTGGCAGCAGGTCATTGGTTATTGTTGCCCATCAGCTGGCCAATAACACATCAGTGGTTGGGATTTCTCCCAGGGAGAATCAGTTATCATTCAATTATCACAAACGGAGAGCTCCGAGCTTAAATAGCCTCAACCCCCTAGAGCACTGAAAATAGCCACAGACATGGTGTCTTATTAACCTGGAATGTCTGTGTCTAGTGGATGACTAGATTGCCCTTTCTATTCAAATCCTCCCCCAAACTGCTTTCATTATGCAAAGCAATTAGATCACATTACAGATTGTTAAAATGTGTAAGTAGGACTCTCAGATAAATTCCTTTATATAATTGTAGAGCCAGTGAAAGGTGCCTGATTGACAGCCTGGAGTCTGAAGTCTTCTATTCTGTCACAGAACAGGACTATCAGAGGCAGTGCTAGCCTCCTCACCAGTGTACCTCAAACCTGGGTTGAAGAGGCCACCGCTAGGAGTAAGAGAAAAGACGGTTACTCACCTTTGTAACTGTTGTTCTTCGAGATGTGTTGCTCATATCCATTCCAGTTAGGTGTGCGTGCGCCACGTGCACGTTCGTCAGAGAAACTTTTACCCTAGCAACACTCGGTGGGCCGGCAGGTCGCCCCCTGGAGTGGCACCACTATGGGGCCTGATACCTGTAAAGAGTGGCGCCACTAAATGGTGCCAGATATATACCCCTGCCGACTCCAGACCCGCTCCTACATGTTCCTTATTGCCGGCGTTACTCCGACAGTAGCGGAAGGAGGGGCGGGTGTGGAATGGATATGGAGCAACACATCTCAAAGAACGAACAGATTACCAAGGTGAGTAATCCGTCCATTTTCTGCATTCGAGTGCTTGCCTGCATAATCCATTCCCCGTTAGGATGATTCCCAAGCCTTATGTAGGCCGGTGGGGTCGGAGTGGAAAATGGCAGAATGTAAAACTGCTCTGGACCAAAGGCTGCAGTATCTCTTGACTGTTGAACCAGAGGCATAATGCGAAGCAAGGGATGGACCGAGGACCATGGAGCTGCGCGATAGATCTCGTGGGTAGGTACTAACGAGTTAGCAAGGCGGCAGATGAAGCCTGAGCCCTGGTAGAACGCATGGTGATGTGGCTTGGGGAAATGGTGAGCCAAATCATAACAAGTGCGGTGCACGTCATCAGCATCACCCAAGATGAGATCCACTGAGAGGAAACAGGTAGGCCTTTCCTTCGGACTGCTACTGCGACCCGAGAGTTGGGGCGTGTTACAAATGGTTTTGTCCGCTCAACATAAAAGCGAGCGCTCTAAGGCACAGATGTCCAGGTGAGAGTGCAATTGTTGTCCCCGTCACGTTGAGTGTGGTAACATGAAAGGCTCGCGAAACCACCTTAGGAGGAAAGCCGGGTGTGGACGTAACTGCACCTTGTTTTGTAAAACATAAAAGTATGGCGGAACCACCATAAGAGCCCTGAGCTCGAAGACTCGTCTGGCCGATGTAATGGCTACGGAAAGGAAAGCTGTCTCCAAGACAGGTATAGCAGCGAGCAGGTCGCTAACCGGGTCGAATGGAGGAGACATAAGTCTGGTTAAAACCCAGGTTGAGGTCCAGGTTGGGCTGGGCGGCATACCTAAGGGTGTATGCGCTCCAAGCCCTTGAGGAACCCCGAAACCATAGAGTGTGAGAACACAGAACGACCACCTTAGCCTGGGATGGAAGGTAGAGATGGCTGCCAAGTGTACCTTCGGCGAACACACGCTAGGCCTGCTGTTGCAGAGTGCCGGAGGGTAGTCCAAAATAGAGGGGATCGAGACCCCAGCAGGAGTAAGATTTAAGCGTTTTTTCGCACCTGTAGGAGAGACGCTTCCACCTGGCCAGGTACGTTGACCAGGTGGAAGGCATCTGCCACCCTGATAGTCACGTAGGAGCCACACCATGAGGTGAAGAAACTGCAGGTCCGGGCGGCGAAGTCTGCCGTGGTCCTGAGGTACGAGGTCTGGGTGGAGTGGCAGGGTAATTGGGCAGGCTATTGACAGCCGAGCAACGTGGCGTATTAGTGCTGCCTGGACACGCTTGGAGTGATCATGATGATGCGCGCTCTGCTCCTGCGAAGTTTGAGCAGGACCCAATGAGCCGGGGAACGGCGGGAAGGCATAAAGGTTGGCCCTTCCACGGCATGAGGACAGCGTCGAAGATTGGTGCCCCGGGGAGAGACCTTAGAGGGAGTCAGAACCTCAGACATTTCCCGTTCTCGCGGTAAGCGAACAGGTCCATATTGGGCAGGAAAAAACCCACTTCTGGCCACAAAATGCATCACATCAGGCAGGGCGACCACTCATGAGACAGGAAAACCCTGCTGAGTCGAATGCCAAGGAGAAAGGATGCTACCAGATTTATCGAGTGGGCTATGCAAAAGTCCCAGAGATGGATGGACTCCTGACAAAAGGAGGAGGACCATGTCCCTCCCAGGTTGTCTATGTAGTAACATGGCCGTTGTGCTGGCTGTAAACACTGAGACGCTAATGGCCTTTGCAGCTGCTGCTGGAACCCCTGGCACGCGCCAGGCAGACTGCTGCTCATCTTTGAACAATTGATAGTGGAACGCCAGCCCTGAGAAGACCAAAGGCCTTAAGCTCGAAGGTTACTGAGGTGAGCACCTGAGCTGAGAGATGATGACGCCTCCATCGTCAGGGACAGTGAGGGCTGGGGCGGATAGAGCGGCATCCCTGCCCACACCAGGGAGGGAGTTAGCCACATTCTAGGGAGCCTAGGATGCTCAGGGAATGGTGACTAATGGTGGACCATTTGGGCCCCGTATATCCGGCGGTGACGCCGATTTGAGCCAAACTTGGAGATGACAGAGGCAGAGCTTAGCGTGTTGGTTACAAACTAGCAGGAAGCGTGGGACCCGGGAGACGAGACAAGGTGGCGAGCTCCGAAGTGGGAAGTTTGCAGAGATGATCGTGGCCATCGCCTGAACCGGTGGCTGTGGTAAAGCAGGATCCGGCTACTCCGAGTCCAGGATAGCCCTAGGAATGTCTAATCTCTGCGTGGGAACCACGACAAGAACAAAAAAGTGAAAAACCAGATGTTTCCATAGTGATCATCAGGCCTAGACATGTGAATAGGTCCTTGACGATGCCCACACGCTGAGTGACTTGTGTCTTGGAGTCTCCTCAGATAAGCCATCGCCCAGATACGGAAACGCAATATCCGACGTCGGCGGAGGTGGGTGGCGACTACGGCCACACACTGGTTAATGCCTGTGGGGGCTGTAGAAAGGCCAAAACAGCAGGACCGTAAACTGGAAGTACCAACGGTTGGCTAGAAAGCGGAGGTATCTCCTGTGCGGAGGGAAGATGGCAATGTGAAAGTACGCGTCCTTCATATGAGGCGGCATACCAGCCCTCCAGGATCTAAGGACAGGATAATGGTTCCCAGGGATGCCATGCGGAACTTCAACCTTAACATAAACTGGTTGAGTCCTCGTAGGTGTAGGATAGGTCTGAGACCTCCGTACGAGTCGGGATTAGGGAATAGTGCCCCTTCGTCCATCGGCGTCTGCGCCTCTTGTAAGAGGAATTACGCCCGAGAGGAGTCCCTGAAGAGGGACAGGGTTGGAACAAATTGGAGGTGGCACCAAACTCCACCATGTGCAGGGGACCGCGAACTGAAGTTAACTGGGACGAGGGCGTTGACAACGCCAAGAGGAAGTAGGAGTGGTAAGAACCCGCTTGTAACCGGTACGCCGCCTCGGGCGCACCTTTGAAAGTTCGTCTTTGGTCCCCGATCGTGATTGTGAGGGGCCTCGATCTTGGCCCTCTAGGGTCCTGACGGTCGTCTGCGACCACCTCAGTCACGCCGACTGCCAAGCCCGATCTGTGGCTAGGCACAGAGTGTGGTGGTGTGGCTGGGGACAGAAAGGCCTGCGTTAGGTCGTCGGCGTATGCATGCCGAGAGAGAGCTCATTTAGGACCTTGTTGCCCTCCAGGCTTTGTAGCCTGGGGTTGATTTCACCGCAAAGAGGCCTTTACCAAAACAAATGGTAAGTTGTGAAAGGCCGGAGGTTTGAAAACCGGAAGCCATGAGATGCTCCTCATGGTAACGAGGCCTGAAGAGAAGCTCTAGCCGCTTTTTCCCTTCCTCAAGAGGGCAGTGAACTTCTTGGCCGGAGTCTTGATGGAGAAGCTCCATTATATTATCCCCCGTTATCCAGGTGTTATGATTATAAAGGGGCTAAAGCAGGGCTTATTGATTTGCCACGCAGGGCTAAAGAGCCTTGCAGAATACACACTTGCGGCTGAGTAGGGTCATTCGCCTAGCCCCCTTCGATTTCGGGGCTGGCGCCTGTTGGCCATGCCGTTCCCTTTTTCTTGACCAACTGAATGACTAGTGCCGCAGGGAGGAGGACGGACAGACCAGTAGTCGTACCCTCCATAGAGTATCGGCATTTCGCCTGGATGGTCCGAATAAACGGGTAGGGCCCCTCTAGCGGGGCAACCGCCGATAGAATGTCCACTACCGGGTCCCCTACCTCCAGGTTGTGGTGGGACCTCCTGCAGCTGGAGGTCCGCATTGAGTGCTACCCTCCATAGGAGCCTGATGGGCTCTCAGGTTGTTGGTGGGCACACCAGAATCGCGGTCCTGAGCATAAGAGCTGTCCGCGTGGGAAGACACTGGATGCGTGTCTGGATGGCCATGGAGGTGCTGAAAAGATCATGGGCAGAGAGTCTGACTCTACCAGACCTTGCCCAACTCGGCACCTGGGACCGGTATATACCCGCAAGGCACACTGGTACCTGGAACGAGATCCGCTTAAACCTGCGACCAGAGCGGTGCTGGGAGGTCGACCCGAGATCTCGAGGTTGGGAGCGGCTACAGGAGTCACAGTGCCTGTAGCGGTGCTGGGAGCCGGAACGGTGCCGGGATTATCGGGGTCGGTGAACGGGACACCGACCTGTGCGGCGAGTGCGACCGGTGCCGAGGAGAGCAGCAGTCGGGACTGCAAAGTGGCGTCGGAAGCAGGAGTGCCGACGGAACTTGGAGAGCGTCTGCGGGACGTGATCATGAACCGGTGCCGCTCTGCTGCGCCGACAGAGGATGGTCGTATCAAGGAGGCTTGCCAAGAGACTGTAGTAGCCGCACCGGCGGTGCCGGGGGTTCAGGCAGCATCCACTCTGTCACGGCAACGAGATCCCTCGTCGTTGGAAATGTCTCCGGCGTGGAGGGAACAGTAAGCTCGACCACAGTGTGTACCGGGGAGCTGTCAGGCACCGGATTCGACGGCCCTTGTGGGACCGGGATCGACGGTGCTGACGTCGCCGGTGCCTCAGCAGGTGTCGGTGCTGGGCGATCCGGCTTAGACAGGCTCTCTGTCCGCGGTGCAGTTTGCACGGGAGCAGTAAGGAGCAGGAAGCTCGACCACGGCGTGCGCCGGGGAGCAGTCAGGCAACTGGATTCGACGGCCCTTTGTGGGACGGGATCGACGGTGCCGACGATGTGTTGAGCTCTGGCGGTGCCAGTACACGGGAGCAGCGGCAGGTGTCGCGTGCGGGCACTGGATCAACGGCCCTTGTGGGAGTGCTTAGAGCTGCAGGCTCCTGGCTGCGGTGCGAGTTAGCACAACGAGGCAGCAGCAGAGCAGGAAGCTCAACCACGGCGCGTGCCGGGGAGCGGTCAGGCACTGGATTCAACGGCCCTTGTGGGACAGGAAGGGATCGGGGACGGTGCCTGACGTTGTCGGTGCCAAGCGGCAGGTGTCGGTGCCTGGGCGATCCGACTTAGGCGAGCTCTCTGGCTGCGGTGCAGTTGGCATGGAAGCAGCAGGAGCAGGAGGCTCAACCACGGCCCATGCCGGGGAGCAGGCAGGCACTGGATTCGACGGCCCGCGGGATCCGGAATCAACGGTGCCGGCATCCTCAGTGCCTCTGCAGGTGTTGGTGCCTGGCGATCCGACGTAAACGAGCTCTCTGGCTGCGGTGCAGTTGGCACAGAAGCAGCAGGAGCAAGGGAGCTCAACCACAGCGCGTGCCGGGGAGCTGTCGGGCACTGGCAGGAGGAGTCGTGGCTTTCTCAACCCCAGAGAGAGGGAGCGGTGCCGAGTCGACGTTGGTGCCGGTAACGGCAGGTGCCGGCGGGGTCCGGTGCCGAGGAGGCGCTTCTGTCCGCCGAGTAGCCAGCGCTCGGTGCAGAAGGTGGAGGGAAAAGAAAGTGCCGCTCAACTTTTGTTCTCAGCTTAAAACGCCTTGCAAATGGGGGCACTTAGCTCCATGTGAAATACGATCCCCAAGGCACCGTAAACAGGAGTCGTGTGGATCTCCTGTCAGGCAACGGCCGGAGGCCGGCCAAGCACGGACTAAAAGAACCGGTGAGCCAGGGCATGGGGCTCCGCAGCCGGTTGTGGGAGGGGCTACTCCCGAACCCCGCTAACTATGGTTAAACTAACTATGCTAGCAAAGAAAAAACGCATAAGTATAGATAAATATATATATAAAAGGATTATAACTATATATTAAATACACAAGAACTACGAGTAGCTAGGGAAGCGGAGGTCAGCTAAGCTGCGCTCCACTGCTGTTCCAACGACTGACATGGGCGGTAAGAAGGAACTGAGGAGCGGTTGGGTCGGCAGGGGTATATATCAGGCACCATAGTGGCGCCACTCCAGAGGGCGACCTGCCAGCCCACCGAGTGTTGCTAGGGTAAAAGTTTCTCCGACGAACGTGCACGCGGTGCGCGCACACCTAACTGGAATGGATATGAGCAAGCACTCGAAGAAGAATGGTTGTTTGCTCTTCCAGCCCTTGGCTTCTATGCTGAGACCACCAGTAAAATCCCACTATGTATTAATTGTGTGGGTAACTATCTATCTTAATACTCATATGGCCCCTCATCACCATAACTGAGTACCTCACAATCTTTAATGGAGTTAGCCACACAACACTCCTTTGAAATAAGGAAGTGCTGTTAGCCCCATTTCACATGTGGGATTCAGAGGTACACAGAAATTAAATGACTTGCCCAAGGTCGCACGGGAAGTCTGTGGAAGAGTGTGGAAGAGCCACCCATGTTCCCACAGTGCAGGCTCATGCCCTATCTAGTGAACCATCCTTCTTTCCCAGAGGACACTTGTCTATTAGGAACAGGACCAATGTAACCAAACTGGTTTCACACCATTGAGGAGCTCAGAATAAAGAGCGTGAATCCCCTGCAAACCTTTATGTTTCTCTCAGCTGAAAAACAGACCAACAAATATGTCCAAAATGGTGTTAAAAGAAAAGTTGCTGCCACCCTGAGACCTGCAAGAGAAGAGTTTCAAACCTGGGACAGGATAGATTTTTTTTTTTAAATGAATGAGTTATAAATCTGAGACCGGAATGAGTGAATGAGATTCCAAATGAAAACAGTGAGGCAACAGAAAGCTGCCACTGAGTGGTCTCAATGAATCACTGTAAAAGTCACAGGGCGCAGTCTGGCCAGACCTGGAGGAAAAGCAAAAACCCCAAAAACCCTGGGTGCAGGGTGGCTGGACCCAGAGGCAAAGCAAAAACAAAAACAAAACCCCAGAGTGCTGGACCTGGAGGCAAAGCAAAAAAATAAAATAAAATAAAAATAAAATAGGGCGGCCATGCTGCCATAGGATTAGACAGAAGCCACCCCTTAGAATCTGCTGCCCCAAGCATACGCTTGCTCGGCTGCTGCCTGGAGCCAGCCCTGGGTGGAGGGACCCAGGCCGGGGTGGAGGGCAGTTCGGAGCCACAGCCCGGCCACAGTACGAGCTGGGCAGGCAGCTGTGAGGAGCCATGGTGGACCCTTCACCTGCCCTGGGTGGGAGGCCCAAGCAGCCCCAGGGCAGTTCCACAGATCACCCCCCTCCTTCCCCAGCCAGGCCAACATGGAGCCCAGCCAGGGAGCCCGGAGGGAAGGGAGCCAAATCAGATCCTCCACCAGCCCTCAGCCATATTCCTTTCCCCCAAGGCTCCCTGACTGGCTGAGGGCAGGCGGAGGTTCCACGACTCCACGTGGGGTCCCCACAGCTGCCAGCGCGGCTCTCCCTGACCAGGCTCCAGCGGTTGGGTGTGTGGGTGTGGGTGTGTGCGTGTGTGCTTGTGTGCATGCGAGCCTCAGAGCTTCAGCCCAGCCATGGTAAATAGAACCCTGCAAATCTCCAGATATCCGCATCCACAGACAATTTTTGCAGACGGCAGATCAGATGCGGATACACATTTTTGTATCTGCGCAGGGCTCAAGGTATCTGAGATACCACAGTTTTCTCAGTACCAGGGGCGGCTCCAGACACCACCACGCCAAGTGCGTGCTTGGGGCGGCAAGCCACTGGGGGTGCTCTGCCCGTTGCCGTGAGGGTGGCAGGCAGGCTGCCTTCGGCGGCTTGCCTGAGGACAGTCTGACGAAGCCATGGGACCAGCGGACCCTCCGCAGGCATGCCGCCAAAGGCAGCCTGCCTCCTGTGCTTGGGGCGGCAAAATGCCTAGAGCCGTCCCTGCTCAGTATATTTAGTAAAGAAAATAACTGTATGAACCCTATTGGCCAAAGTTGACTTTGAAATGATAACCACCAAATGCAACTGAGAGTAGATCCATACGCAATAGGAAGGGGGGAAGTGGGTAGTTTTTTAAAGTATACACTTGATTTAATGACTCTATCATTGCAATCTTCTATTTTCTGTTGATCCATCTGCAGGAAACCTTCAAATACTAAAAATTATTAATTCCAGAAGCAATAAATAGTCTTCAAGGAAGAGGGAGTAGGGGGCAGCCTATTTAATTTAACAGAGAGACAAAGGAAATTGCATCATACCCAGATGGAAGACTTATGTGGCTTGCCAGAGAGACAGAGGGATCACTGTGTCAGCATTAATGTCATCACTTCCAGATGACCATATAGACACAGAATTCAATATGGAGATGAGGGCCAAAGCAAATGTCCAGATTTGAACCTCTGCTGGCTGCCAGAGTCCTCGATACTGAATAGTCTGACCACTATTTTTCAAACAGGCTGAATCAAACCGTCGGACTTGAGTGCCATGCAACTTTGGGTGATGTGAACTTTGCCACTCAGACATATCTCTAAATAGGTCTTCGAGTAGTTTTGCAAAAGAGGCTTTTATGTTCTTTCAACTGGCAAATCCATTCGTTCACTCAAACTGGAGACTGAGCTGAAAACGGCAGTTGTCTTCGTTTTTAAATAATGTAAAAGTAAGTGACAGCTTTTTCAGAGAACTCTTTTGTTCTGCGCTTCCATTTTTTATCATCCGTTATTTCTTCAGTAGCAGCACTGTTTTGCTTTTGACCCCCTTCCACCAGCTTTCTGGGCCCAATAGTGGTATTTGTTTTAATGTGACAAATATAGCTAGTAACCCAAGATTAGGAGGTCGAGGTTATCATAGAGTGTGTTCCCTACACAATCCCAACCACCAACATCACGGAGAGCACTTGTATTTGAATTACAGGGAAAAATCTACCTTAAATGACCTCTCAAGGGACCAAAAAATATCTGTTGCTTAGTAGAGGTGGAAAAGAATTGTATTCAGTGGGCCTGTGCCTTGAGTAGTCATTTATACCACTGCAAAGTGCACGTAAACACAACCAAATCAGAGAAGTCTTTGGCATGCATTATGCACTGACGGGAGGGCAAGACAGAATTAGTTCCATTATGTTCAGGTATTCTTAGGGCTTTGAGGACGAGGAGATTGCCTGGTAGGGTAATCTCTCAGACAGGTTTCCCTGTAGTCTGTTGTAATGGGGCAGAGGGCCCCACGTCAGCAGAGAAGGGGTGAAGGAGAGTCTCTGGGCCCAGCTAACCGAACCCAGCTATACCTGCAGCCAAGGCCAAGCCTGGAGAGGGAATAAGAGAAGAGAGCCTGGTTCAGTTGAGGGTTGGTGGGCCAGGAAGCAGGATGGAGCTCTGCCTCCCGCCTGAAGGGAGCTTTGCTTGCAGAGTTGTGGAGAGATGGGCCTGCTAGCTGGAGCTGCTACTGGGGAGGAGTAGTTAGACCAGAGAAATGACTAACAAAGGGGTAAATGACAGTTTGGGAGATGAGACCGAAGGTGCAATTAGCTGGTGGGCTGGAGGCCTGCCACAGTGGGCACCAGAGTTGGAGACTTCTCTCCCCCCATGGGGAGACGTGCGTCAGGGTGCCTGGAGGTCCCCAAGGCGGCGCTGCCCCTGCCACACTATTACAGCTGTTATTTGTACATACTATATGCAATAGGAGCAGGTTTAGCCACTATGGCGCCAACCTGCAAGGGAAAATGCAAGAGAGAAGATGGGCCCTAAACAGAGGATAATTCATCTCTTGGCATCTCACACTCCTCCTTTTTAATTGATGGGACCTTTCTTCTACCTATCAAACAATTATTCTGCCCTGCAAGGGAACAGGAAGTGAGACAAAGCTGTCCCTGTTTGGATTGGGAAGACAGAAGATGCCTCACACAGTCTCAACTGCCAATTTACTTGCAGGGCCTTGCCCAGAATTAGCTGATTAAATAGAATGCTGTATAGCACTTTACCCTGAAACTGTGTCCTGTGCACCAATGGAGTGGAATTCAATGACACAGCAGGTCACCTTGGCAGAGTTCTGAGCACCCAGTCCCTGCTGGTTATACAAGATACGTCCTGACAACGGTCATTCATACAGACCTGTGGATGCTTCCTTGCTGATCATCTTGAAAACAACAGGTTACTGATGTGCCCACAGTCTTGTCTATGCTAGGGGGATTTTGCTAGAATTTCTCACTATTGCTTGTTCTGATTTACCTCCACTAGCATTTGCAATGTTGGGAACCCTAGTGCAGAGGGATTCTGTCTGCTCCTGGCATGTTACACATGGTAAAGATAAGATCTGGTTGAGCAGGACTAGATGACAGTGAGTAAAGGCTGGGGGAAAGCCCTATGGACTTCAATGGTACAAAATCATGCCTAAGGCAGCAGCTCCTCAGCTGGTATAAACTGTCATAGCTTAGTTAACAAAGGATCAGTCCCACCAGGCTTAAAAGATGGTGGTAACTGATGGCCCCCCTACATTATGGCTTGCATGACTGATAACACTTGTTAAACTAAATGGATGTTGCAAAATTTCCGTAGGACACATAAGCCTTATACGTGCGTATGAATGAGTTGGCATTTGAGAGGCTAACATGAGAGTGAATGGAGGAAATATGGAACCAGTGCAGGGAATATCTAATTACAAACGGGATTATTTATTGGCCAGGAGAAACACTTCCGGTGCATTGGGGTCTGTGTTGGTAACCTTGGGAAAGACAAATCAACCTAATTTCATCATCAACCCCACCCCTCTCTTTCCCACCACCACCCCCATCCTGCAAAAATCAGGCTAGCGTGCGGGGCTCTGCCCTTTGACTCTCTGCTGCTGGAATTTACGCAGCTCTCTCTCTCTCTCTCTGCGTTTGTTTACATCACTTGCGCTCGTTGCTGACATTGGCAGTTTGTGCCACTCTTCGCAAAACTACTTTTTTCCTTGGCTGTACTTAATCTGTTTTATTTTTATCCCATCCGTGAGAAAAAAAAATGACCACAGCTTATTAGCGCTGCTTAGCAGTGAGGGCTCTCCAGGCTAGGGGACTGTGCTTATGCACTTCCCCATAGACTGCAGCTCATGCAGAATGCAGTTGTAGTGTTGTGGATGCATCCTGTCTGAAGTGTAACCCTTCTGCCCGTCAGAGTTGGCAGCAAAAAGGGCCAGGTTCAGTATTTAGAGGTTCTGTTTCAATAACACAATGCAAAACCGGCTCGACCCCCCACACCCAGTGACCTAGGACAATTACATACCACCACCCCCCAGGCTCCTCTAGGAGGCAATACTTCCCCTCTTGCAAGCACAGAGTCTGAGTGTGGCAAAAGACTTTTAATAAAGGAGGGAAACATTGCGGCATTATGTTGGAGAAACATCACAAACAGGATTCATAACACAAACCATGAGCAAAAGACCCACCCTCAAGTAAGTCTGGCAGTGTCCTTTTCCCCTCAGAGTCTTAAGTCCAGCAACCCAACGGTCACTCCCACTCACGCTTTCTATGCTTGGTCAATGCAGCCCCCAGAGTTCAGAAGTTCATCTGCAGAGTTTACCTCCCAGCCTGGGTGGAAGTTGGGGGAGCTATGGGGGACAGCTTACATGCTCCACTGCTCAGGTTGACGGCCAATTGCCATGCCTCTCCGTGGGGTTCTGCTACAGTCTCTACCAGCCGCCCTGCTAGCCGCTCCTCTCTGCCAGCCATCCTGCTAGCCGCTCACCAATGTGTCTTCAGGCCTTTCTCCCCCGCTCTCCTTTAACACAGCTCTCAGTTATTTTAGCTCTTTAGTGATTTCAGCTCTCAGTGATTTCAGCTGTTAGTAGGGAGGGGGCCCAATGCTGGCACAGTCAGAACCACTTGCCTGAAGTAGGTCTAATGAATCAGCAATTTCATCTCTGCAGCATGTAACAAGACTCCTACTGGAGTCAAAATTAACTCTGTTATTATACAGGGGATGGGGGGGGTATTAAAATGGTGTTTAGGGCCCTCAAAGGGAGCCCACACTACCAAGTACCTATGCCTTTCCCCAACCTCTCTCAGTTCACTGGGCTTTGGAACCCATGTCCCTTGCCTAGCAAGTGCTATTTAGTTGAGGGCGAGTCCCTCCGTCATAAAATGCCAAATACAGTTCTACCATAATGAGGCTAATGACACATTATTACTCCTGCCCCAATAATAAAGAGACTAGGGGTCCCACAGCAGCCAAAGTGACCATTTGGGCAAGCAGTCTCTTCATGCTAGGTGAGGTGAGTGTGCCCATGCAAACGAGATCAGCCCCTGAAGTCCTTTTCCACATCTCACCACCAGATGTCAGGGTAGAGCTCATTTTGACTCTGCTTACAGAACAGAGAGTCATTCACGGCTTACCTCAATTGGTCTACCTGCCAAGATGGCAATCAGAATGATATGATCTTAAGGACAAGTGCTTTGGGGAACAGGAAACTTTTCCAAGAATGCCAACACAAAGTTAATCCTTCAGTTGTTTATTAATAGCAAAGAACAGAAGCAAAACTACCACAAGCAGCTGTACTAGCTAAAGGTCAGACTGCCATTGTGTAGGTGCAAAGCGGGACTCCCCCAGCCCAGCCTTGTCACCCTCAAGCAGGGGCAAGCCACAATTTCAATCTGTGTGCTCTCCTGAGAACAAGGACTGCATCTTGCTTGTGTGCCCTTGGTTGCCAGACACCTCAAAAGAATAATAAAGAGTGGGGAGGGTAGGAACATTGCTCTGCCTCCCTCTGCAACATCTAACACCACTGGCCAGCCTGAGAGGTGGCGGCACCGTTCTAATGGATGCTACTGTGGCTGCACTCCTTTGGTATGTCAGGGAGAACTGGGAAGCACTGGGCTTCCCCAAGACACTGTTGCTCTCAGCCTTTCTCCCTCCCCTTGATCTTCCACTGCGCACACCCAGGGCTCTGCCTTAAGGGCATGATCTGGCACAGAATCTAGGCAAAAGCAGCTTTCGTTTATGGGGAAATGGATTTAGCTGAGCTGGCTGCAGAGTTAATTTTTCAGTGAAAATTTGAAAAGTACCGTTTCCTCAGATAGTGACGTCCTTCGCAACTGCTCAATCTGACTGCAAAGATTCTGCAGTCATGTCTGTCTTTTCCTTCTCAAAGTTTACTAGACAGGGGAGGCCCCATGTGAGATTCCCCATGTGGAGTAGATCAGCTGGAGTGTGGGGAGAGAACTGATCAGAGTTAAAGCAGGGAACATTCATTTGTGTCAGGTTTTAATTTAATCAAATTATCGCATATCTGCAGTGCATTTCAAACCACAAATCACTAGTGCCCGGAAACCAAATCAATGTTAATGTATGAAGTCTGTGTGTTGAAAGCCTGGAAAGGCAGAGGCTGGAAAGTTTGTAAACTTTAACAAGTAGCAAGGAGGATATAATCACAAACATTTTCACTGAGTAACTTTGATCTCCCTCTAGAGTCAGTACAGGAGCACAGGCAACAGGCCCGTTTCCTCTGTTTTCCTGCCAAGGAAGCCATTTTAATTCTTTCAGGATAACTTCATTCACTTCTCCACCATATGTGCCATAAAAATGTAACATACATCTAAAAAACATAAATCATTAGAACTTTTGAGGATGAGCTCCCGCTAAGGGCTATAAAATCCCTCTTGTTATATAGCACAGAGGTGAGGAGATGGACCTACGGTGGGACCAAAAGGGCCCAGGAAGGCTTTGCAGAAGGTGAATGGGCTACTTGGTATCAGACAATGACACTATCTTGATGCTCCAGCCCAGCATTTCTGATACAGCACAGGAAAAATAAGTATATGGTCAGGAGACGGGGACAGGAGTCAGGTATCAGATATTCCAAGGGCCAAGTTCCTTTCCAGACCCCCCAGAGTACACGTGTGCATTTTGACCAATGTTGCATTAACTTCCCCATTTCACCTTTGAACCTTATAGAAGATGTCACAGGAGTGCATCTGCCTCTAGGTGTCCAAAGGCAGTACAACAACTGAATCAATCGTGCTACCATTGCTGGGTGCTGTAGGCAGGGGACTACAAAGAGTCAGTCCAAATATCCCATGCAGTGGCCTCTGTCTTTTCTTATGGATTTCAGACCATGTCTGCTGCCTATTTCACACTGCCGCAAGTCTCATCTTTCCATGGGAATGATGAGACAAAACTAGGGTCCCTTAGAAGCCTCGGAGGCCTTCCAGTAAGTTCTCCTCTTCCACGTTATTCACAGACACGTTATGACTCAAAGTGGCCAAAGGGGTTCTAGATTTTTGGTCTCCAGATCCTGACTGAGGATCAAGTCTTCATGTAAGCCAGTGTAGAATGTGGCTTTGGGTTACAGCTGGCATTGGTTAAGTCTCATTGTAGCCCCCAGAATCCATATCACAAAACTGTGCTCAAAAGTAGGGCTCCAAACTTGCAAATCAGGAAACAGGTACTGTGAGAAAAATTTGCACTGCAGCTGCCTGCTTTGTGCCTGACTCTTGCAATTGCTATTCTTGTAATTTCCCAGAAGTAAAATAGATGCAAATTCAGAAGAAAACAAAGACAAATCCCACAACGTGGGTATGGCACACCAGTGCCCGCCATACGCACACATTCATTAACACAAGAACAAACGTTTATGAAATCAAACTTTGTTCTGAGACTTGGCTAGGAATCTTCTTCATCATCCAGGGTCAACAAAACTTCCAGTTATGTTTATGTGCTTTCAGAATTTGCATGTTGTGAGGCCTCTTACATGGACAGCACATCTTTCCTCAAGAAACTTACACAAGACACATTCATGCGGATCTCTCCATACTCCTTTATTAAAAATCCTGAGCAGTAAGATAGCACTTGTGATATGCCAAGCACATTACAAACTGTAACTATGGCTTCTTTGGGTAGGTAGCCCTGGATCTGCGCTCCCATTTTAAAGATGGGCTAACAGGCTCACCTAAGGTATATTAGACCATGATTAGATCTCAGAGTTTCTTAGCTAATAAAGTTGTGCTCAAACCACAGCTCTTTGTTATCAATTCATTACACAGAAAGGGCCAGGTTCATGGCTGCCCCATTGCCCCGGTGCACAAACTAGGCCAGAAGAGCCATTGCAATAGGGGCATGAATTAGGATGATCTTGTGGCTGCCTGAATTTATGCTGGGGCCAAATGGCCCCTTACTTCCCCGGAGTGCAGATGCGGGAAGCCAACTGGCCTGTGTCCCTAGAGCAGGCTTAGTGGTGAATTTGCCCCAGAGAGTTCATTCATTTACACCTGCTCCTTGTATCACCTTAAAGGTAATAAAAAGTTGTACTAGTTTTCTTTATTTCTTTGCCTACATCCATATCTTTCTAAAATATACTGGGGGATGCCAGCAGTTTTCTTTTTACCTGTAAGGTTGCCTCTTACTGTACCTCCATCCCCACTCGCTGTATATCTGAACTCTCTGACTCAGACTGTCTTGCTTCCCCAGTGCTAGGAAGGGCTCACTGTCCTAAAGGCAATGCTTAATTTGTGTACGGGCATGCCGGGGCTCAGGTGTGGCAGTTCATAGCCCCAGCATCTCTGGGCTTGCCTCATCAGTTATGAAAGTAAAAAAATTGCTTGAGCCCCGGAACCTCTTTCATTACAAATCAAGCACTGTCTAAAGAGCTTTTAGGAACCAGATTTTCAGAAAGCCCCTCTTAGCATTTATGCATGAGGGTACAATTTGCAACTACACAAATGAACTGCTGGAGCAATCCGTGCCGGTATTTCACGTCCAGGCACAGATCAGTCATTGTGCCTCTACCTACCTAAAACTGGCTCTGTAAGCCTCGCGTTTATTGGACATCTGCAGTTCTCCTTATAACCCAGGTCAATAGAAGAGGACTTGAATTGGCCATCACCTCTACCATAAATTTGCAAAATGTATTCACCTGATGGCAGGGGATCTCTTTAATGGGTCTGGTTATCATTTAAACTAAGACCTCTTTACACGCTCTGGCAGGAGCACAATTTACACTTGTATTCCCCTAAAGGTAACTTTACACTGCTGGAGTGGTGTAAAGGGGGAAAAGTGTACATGAGAATTGGGCCCACTGTGCTTTCGGTTATCTTCAACTGCTTTTATAACACACTACAGGCTAGTAAGATGTTTACAGCTGAACTCCCATAGGACTAGGGATGATGGATGAGTCAAGTTCACCCCAAGTGTAACACCAAGAAAATTAGCAAATTTGTGCATGAGAAAAAGGTCTCAAACTCTCAAAACACATCTAGAATCACTTGCATTCACTCGGTTCATTCCATGTTGTTCCCTGGCACTTCACAAGCTATTCTCTGACCTTCCTTCTTCTTCGCTGTGTGATGTCTGGCAGCCAGCGGTACAATTACATTTCTGCACTGGACAAACTGGGGAACTGGATGGAACTGGCTTTTTCCTGCCTCAAAGGGAGAACTCTGGAAAATTATAGAACAAGCTACACTGGTGCTGGGTCACTGAGTATTTTATGCTGTGGGAAAATAACAGCAGGGGAGGGAGAGGAAATCTTACAGCGATGGCCTCTTGCTTCCATTCTTACTGTTCCTTATTTCTTTCAGTGACGGCAATAATAATGCAGAGTGTTTACATTCTGCTTTGCAAACATTCATTAATTCTGACAACACCCCTGTGAGACATAGCTGTACCATCATCTTCATTTCATAGCTCAGAGGACCAAGGCATAGACCAGGGGCAGGCAAACTTTTTGGCCTGAGGGCCGCATCAGGTTTCCAAAATTGTATGGAGGGCCGGTGAGCAGAGGCTGTGCCTCCCCAAACAGCCACTGGCCGCTGTCTGACCCCTCCTGCTTCTCACCCCCTGATGGCCCCAACCCTGGGACTCCTGCCCCATCCAAGTTCCCCTGTTCCCTGTTCCTTGACTGCCCCTGGGAACCCCTGACCCATCCAACCACCCCTTCTCCCTGACCACTCCCGGAACCTCTGCCCTTGACTGCCCCATCCAACCCCCCTCCCTTCCTGACTGCTCCCATTAAACCCCCCTGTTCCCCACCTTTTGACCGCCCCAACCCCTATCCATACCCCCTCCCCTGACCACCACCCCAAAGTCCCCTGCCTTTTATCCAATCCCCCTGCTCCCTGCTCCCTTACCGCACTGCCTGGAGCTACAGCCACACCATCCAGAGCACCAGGACAGGCAGCCGCGCCACCCAGTTGGAGCCAGCCACATGACCGCGCAGCACAGAGCACCGGGTCATGCCGCAATTCTGCAGCTGCGCTGCTCAGGAGCTCGCAGCCCTGCCGCCCAGAGTATTGCAGCAGAGCGAGCTGAGGCTGCAGGGGAGGGGGAACAGCAGGGCAGGGGTTGAAGCTAGCTTCCCAGGGCAGGACCTCAGGGGCTAGGCAGGAGGGTCCCATGGGCCGAATGAGGCCCGTGGGACGTAGTTTGCCCACCTCTGGCATAGACAGATGAAGCAATTTGCCAAGGTGACTCAATTAGAACTCAGGAGTCCCGATCCAGTACCCACACCAGGGAGTATGACTGAAGCTGCAGGTAATCATCTCCCAGATATCAACTAAAAGATTTTATTAGTGGTACAAGGGATGGTCTATGCCTGTCAAGCTGATGCACCAGCCAACCAAATGGAGAAGATCAAATTTAGACCCAAGCAGACACACAGGACCCAATCAGAAGATGGTTATGAACTTGACTATAGGTATGCTACATATAGAGCACTTCAGTAACAGCAATAGTCTGTTATTGTTGCTTTCCAAATAGCGAAAGCAATTTTGCAGCAGTTTATCAGGGATGGCCAACATGGCAGGAGAGTTTGCCTGGCTGGGGGTCTTCAGCAATGCCACTGCTCTGGCAGACAGTGCTCAAGCAGTGCATTCTACATATTTACTAATTTTTTTTAAATAGTAAGATTCTACATTGAAACTATGAACTCGGGTACGGATTCTGTTTCACACCTAGAGCTCCTATTCAAGTCAAGGGGGGGATTTGGGAGTGGAATGAATGCAGGATTAATATAGGGAATCAGGATAAAGGATAAAATAATTTGCTGGCTACAAATCAGTTTTTAACTGAGGGGAGAAGGTAGGATTTCCCTAGTCTTAATAACATTCATTCCTGTATACTCACTATTGCTAGCCCACCAGTAAGGACTTATATTCATGGCTTCATACTGTCACCTCTGGAGAGCAGCTTTCTTGCCTCTAAAATGTACCCAGTAACAGAAAATGCTATTTTTTTAAATCAAGAAAGACAAACAGAAAGGCTTATGGTTCAGACACTAGCCTAGTACACAGGCGCTTTGGGTTCAATTCCTGGCTCTGCTACAAACTCCCTGTGTGACTTGAGACCAGGCAGCTGAGGTATTATCTCTCACTAAACCAACTTCTGTTGGTGGAAGATAAAAACTTTTGGACACAGGGGCGGCTGTAGGTATTTTGCCACCCCAAGCACAGCAGGCAGGCTGCCTTCGGCGGCTTGCCTGCGAGAGGTCTCCAGTCCCACGGATTCGGCGGCACGCCTGTGGGAGGTCCGCCGAAGCCGGGGGACCAGCGGACCCTCCACAGGCAAGCCGCCAAAGGCAGCCTGCCTGCTGCCCTCGCAGTGACCAGCAGAGTGCCCCCAGTGGCTTGCCGGCCCAGGCACACACTTGGCGTGCTGGTGCCTGTAGCCGCCCCTGTTTGGATAAGTCAGTCAATCTCTCCATGTCTCCAGTCCCATATCTGTAAGGCAGACAATAATACTTCTCCTCTGCCCCTGCTTGTCTATCTTGTGCATTTGGCTCATGAGCTCTTTTTGGCAAGGCCTCTCCTTTATTATGGGTATACACAGCACCTCGTAATATTAATAATAAATAAGAATCTCATCACTGGACCTGCTACAGTTCTTTATATCACTCTGTAAAGCCCTCAGCTCAAAATCTGCTGAATATATTATATCACGTTGTACCCCTTGTAGATATAAACTCTGTTTATAAAGGAACGGGAACAAAATAAATATGAAATTTCAGCATTCAGAGTCTGCCAACTCTTCCAAAACTGGAGTATTGTCTAGAGTAAATAAAGATTAACAACAAAGCCAGAGTCAGATGAATTTGAGTCTTTTATGGTCACTGATGTAGTAAAATCAAAGCTGCAGTTTACTGTAGACAAATGTAGTGTAAAGTCATATGTCTGGGGAGGAAGGACTGAATTATAGAGCACATATTTAAATGTGACATTCATGCAATGTACCAGCTATGGAAAGGATTTTGATATCAGAGTGAAAAAGAAAATCTTTGAAACCATTAAATCCAGTGGCTGCACAAGTTTAAAAAAAAAAAAAAAGGAAAAACCCAATATTAAGCTTTATCCAGCGAGAAACAGAGTGTCCAGTAAACTATAAGGAACGCTCTATGTTAATTCATAAGGCAGCTCCATTGGGCCAGGGTGGGACAACCTGACAGTGAGTACTATTTGATTCCACATTCCCTACAAGGTACTATTCACTATGAGAAACAGGTATCTCTCCACGCTCTCTCCCAATATCATTGCTGCTGCCCTGGAGACTGTAATGAATGACGGGCAAGCAAGGTAATTCCAGGTTTAATTAATAAGAACATCATCATTTTAATGTGAATTATGGTGGCACCCAGAGGCCCCAGCTAAGATCTGCCTCCACTGTGCTAGGCACTATACAAACAATGTAAGAGAGGAGCTGAGGCACTTGAAATCTAAGTGGGTAAAACAGTCAAAGAGAGGGAGAAAGTGAGTGTTGTTATTCCCATTTTACAGATCAGGGGCTCGGGTACAGAGGGTTTGAGTGTCTTACCCAAGGTCACACAAGAAATCTGAGAGAGAGCCAGGAACCAAATCCAGATCTCCACCTTTTTCTTCTTTCCATCATAAAAAGCCTCAGAGGATCCTAAAGCACTTTGCAAACTACAGGTACAAAGGAATTGCTTCACTAGTGAAAAGCGGCAGCCTCTGGCATATAAGGTGACAGTCAGTACATTGTACAATAGATGGGTGGGCAAGAAGAACAAACTTTGGTCAAGGGTAATGGAGGAAACCTATCCATTTAAAAAAGTCCAATGGTTCTATAATGCTCAGCATAGAGTAGGGAAGCCTTGCTTTTCAAGGAGTCAGCCAAAAGACCCACACACAATAAACTGCTAGGAACTCTGTATAACGTACATCAGAAGGATGAAGGTCTGAGTTTCTCCAATGGGATTCCCTCCTACACATCTATGGGTTCTAGGTATCCCATATCTATCATTAGCCTATTAATACTGTTGTGAGATCAAGCTTATTTTCACTGGAGAAGAACACATTTCACAGTGACCCAACAGAAGTTAATCAGAATGATGGTGGGGTTCATGAAAGTAACAACTGGCAAGGCAATAGGCCCGGTTTACTCCACTCAGTTTGGCTTTGTCGACCACAGTAAGAAATCTGGCATTTATTACACAATTCCAGACCCAGACTTCCTCTCACAGGATGGAGGTAAGAGACCCAGACTTGTATGAATTAACCAAAAAAAAACACTTCTTGGGAAGGAGAGGGAGACTGAGGGGATTGCTAATAGAAGAGAGGCATTTCACCTCACATTCACCAGTTCAGCTCCAAATCAGATCAGTAATGAAGGAAAATCATCCATCACAGACAGTTGCTTGGTGGCCTGGGTCAAATTAGCTGGTAGTCTGTGTCCACTTCCCAGCAAGTAAGTGACCATATCACAAAAACCATCATCAGAACTGGCAGCCTCCTTAGAAGCCCCAATCCAGGATCTTGAGCATGGAGGCTGAAATATGCTTTCATTCCCAGCACAGACCCATCTCAAACAGACGTGAGGCACATTGTGGAGAAGACTGAACTGCCAGAAGACTTCAGTCTCGTCAATCCAGTGCCTCTTATCAGCACTGCATGCATTTAAATGTAAAAAATTGAAGCAAAATACTTTTTGGAGTGGAAGGGGCCCTTCTTGAAAGTGTCCAGCCACCACGGGGGGCCTCACCAGGTTGATCCAGATTGTCTTTGTTGTACCTTATGGCTGCTATGGATGCTATCACATGACCAGAGCAATAACCCGAGCCTCCTCAGCCAATGAGAATACTCCATCTTCAGTAAAGTAATGATATTGTGTGGGGAAAATGAAAAAAAGATTAAAACAGTCAGAGCTCAGATTCCTCTTGATGATATAAATGCTGCCTTAACTTGTGCGTTCAGCACTGAAGACTTCTCTGCTCTGCAGAGGTGACTGTAGCATGAGTAGATACAGCCCACTTACCTTTGATCTAGCAAGCTGGAATAACAGCAGTGAAGCCATGGCAGCATGGACTGTACTCTGGAAATGTTCTCAAGCAGCAGACCCCTACTGCCACCTCCCTACTATTGTTATTCAAGCTAGCTAGATCAAAGCTAGCCCAGGTACGTCTACATGTGCTGCAGGCAAGTCTCCAAATGCAGTACAGCTCTACCCTTAGAAACCACAGTGATAGGAGCCTTAGATAGACAACAGCCAGGCAGATGAATACAGTAGGATCAATTAGCCCAGAAGAGAGGGCTAGTATCCAGCCAGGTAGCATCCAGAAGTAGTTTGAAACCAATATCAGAACATGTTTTAATGCTAAACTGGTCCAGGGTTCTGCTTCCATTTGCAGGGAAAGAAGGTAAAAAACAAAGCAAGAAAAACATTTCCTGGCCAAGAACTAGAATTTTTGCTACTCATTGAAATGTTAGGTTTGTCACACGATCACACATGTGCAATATTAAGTTTGCTAATGTATATACAAGACCTGCGTGCATTCAACTATTATCCCTTAAAGCGGGGGAATGATCCCTTGTCACAAGAGGGGAAAACCACTATTCCAAATAAACAGAGCAGTGGTATTATTATTTATCCTGCCTAAATAAGCAGGGCCACAGAAAATCTTGTCAAAGACAACTCTTCAGACTCACACTTCATTGTCATCCTCAATGCAATGCACCACAAAGGTATGCATTTCTCCCCCCTCCTCCTCCCCAGCTCTCCGTAACAGCTGGGCGAAGACAGGGGTAAGAATACAAACTCATGACAGGTGTAAACTCCAGGGCCAGACCAAGCACATTCAAGGTGCCCTGCAGACCCTTTGGACTGGGGAACCCCCTCCCAGGGAGTTGTTCAATCTCCCCCAGCCCTTGCCTATATTATAATTATGAGAGAGAAAGCAGAGTCAGGGGCAGGAAGCAGACAAGATGCTGGTGGCAGCATCCAGGCAGAGATTAAGAGTTCTTGGACCAGCCTCCGTCAATGGCAGCAGCAGCAACCTAGTGGGGTGCCTGAGGCAGAAGGTAGTTCAAGAGGAAAGGAAACACCCCCTCACACACACAGACACTATCAACTATCACCACTCCCCTGCTGTCGTGTCTCACTAGGTGATCTTCACAAGGCCTATGGGCAGCTCCAAAGGGTCCGGGCTCACGTCTTGTCATTGTCACAAAGCACAGCTTATTAACTCACCATTGTACCATCTGGACCAGAGGCTTCATTGCACTGTGACCCCCTTCTGACAACAAAAATGACTACACGACCCTCAGGAGTGGGGACTGAAGCCTGAGTCTGCCTGAGTCCTGCTGCCCTGGGTTGGGGAGTCAAAGCCAAAGCCTGACCCCACCACTCTGGGTGGGTGGCTCAGAGAAAAAGCCCAAGGGCTTCAGCTTCAGGTAGAGGGCCTGTAACCTGGGCCACACAGCCCCAGGCTGAAGCCCTTGGGCTTGGCCCCAGGCAGTGGGGCTTGGACTTCAGGCCTGGGCCCCAGCAAGTCTAAGCCAGCCCAGGAGACCCCATTAAAACAGAGTCACGGCCCACTTTTGGGTCCTAACCAACAGTTTGAGAACCGCCGGTATCATGGCTGATTCCCCACTCTGGCACTTTGACTACAGAAGGTGAGGGCCTACAAGGATTCTAAAAAATTAATATTGGTCACTTCAGACTTGTATTAAACTTCCAAGGTTACAGCTTTTCTCTGACCTTAGATGGGTAGATGCTGCCACCACCCAAGTGCAAAACCCCTTTGAGAACCCAGGAAGGTTTTTTTCTATTTGGGAATTCCTTCCTGTGGGGTACCCTCAAGCCCTTTCACTCCCCTCCCCAGGAAAGAGCTGAGAAAAAAACAAAGGAAATAGCTGTTGCCACCAGCTAATTAAACAACACGTGCACAAACCTCTTAGGACACAAACATCCAATTCTGTTCTTAAAAAAAGATAAATTTTATTAAAAAACAAAAGGAAGAAAATACATCTGGGAACTCAGGCTATTGCTAGATTTAAAAAGAGCCACTACAATGATTAAGCATCAAGAATCATTTCTTGAGGTACAGATTAAAGGTTACAAGCAAAACAAAAGCACTTGGAGTTAGCACAGAGTTAGCCATAAAAAATAAAAGGGATAAACCTAATCCCGTCTTCCTAGACATTTCCTGATCTGCTTACATATCTGGGGGTTTAAATGAGAAGTTTCTAGGTATGATTCAGATGATTTTTTCATATCTGGCCCCAAGCTTCTTACAGCACAGTCTCTGCCCTGTCTGCCTCTCCTCAGAGAGCAGACAGACAGACAGAAGGGGAGTCTTTGTTTCAATTTTTAGAAGTTCTAGCCTTCCCCTTTGCTCTTTTGGCCAGGTGCCCACTCACTTCCTTTTACCTATGCATCGCAGTGAGACTTTTTAACCCTTTACAGGTAGAGCAATTAGAGAACAACTAGTAAGAGGGATTTTATAGCTACTGGCTGCCTCAGTGTCCATAAAAGCGAGATACCCTCCTTCATTTATCACAGCTGGTCTCAACGAAGCATAAGTAGGCACATATGCATAACCGCTTTCTTGTGGAGCCCCTTCCCAAGCTGAGGCCTCCTACAACACAGGTTTCACAGCCACTATGAACTGGCCCTGGAGGGAGGGATTATTTAGGGTGGTGCTCAGGGGATGTAACTTGGGGCAATGAGATTAAATTGAAACAGAACGTTGAGGTTGCATAACAGGAAATATTTCCAGACAGACATCAGGTAAGTGGCAGAACTTGAAGCCTCGCCCCTTTGCTCTTTAAGCATAGACTAAATGAACCCTGAAATAAATGTGCTGTTGGGAACAATCTTGCATTGGCAGGGGGGTGGAACAGATCATCTAGGTAATTTTATGCAGACGGAGGTGCCACTATCAGAGAATCATAGAATCATAGCATATCAGGGTTGGAAGGGACCTCAGGAGGTCATCTAGTCCAACCTCCTGCTCAAAGCAGGACCAATCCCCAAATAAATATCCCAGCCAGGGCTTTGTCAAGCCTGACCGTAAAAACCTCTAAGGAAGAAGATTCTACCACCTCCCTAGGTAAACCTCATTCCAGTGCTTCACCACCCTCCTAGTGAAAAAGTTTTTCCTAATATCCAACCTAAATCTCCCTCACTGCAACTTGAGACCATTACTCCTTGTTCTGTCATCTACCACCACTGAAAACAGTCTAGATCCATCCTCTTTGGAACCCCCTTTCAGGTAGTTGAAAGCAGCAATCAAATCCCCTCTCATTCTTCTCTTCTGCAGACTAAATAATCCCAGTTCCCTCAGCCTCTCCTCATGAGTCATGTGCTCCAGCCTCTAATCATTTTTGTTGTCCTCCATCTGTTGCCCAAACCGAGACTCTGGCAATCAAGAAGACCAACGAAGCAGCAGAAATGCTGGCGAGGCTCGGAACCACCTCATTCCCATCATACCCTCATCTTCAACAAATTTCTTTTCTGTCTTTTCTTCCTGTGTGCAGGTCACAGCCTAAGCTAGAAATGTAGAGCCTGCTCTGATCTGGCCTTGACTGGAGTAAATCAGGAGTAAAAACATGCAAGTCAATGGAGGGCAAAACCAGAGTGAGATCAGATTCAGACCTCTAATATTTAAGGGTCAAATTATACTAGCTTTACATGAATCAAGCTCCCGTCACAGAATTGTAGATCAAGTTTTCAAAGTGCTAAGACCCAGATTTTCAAGTATTCAACACTCACAGTGAAAAAAGACTTCCATTTAGGGGGAGAAGTCCTCAGCCCCAGTAGCTCCCACCGTGATATATATAGCAAGATTTTGTAAAAACAATTCAACAAACAATATGGTTTTTGAAAATTTGGCCAAGATTCCTGAGTTCTGAGCCATTGTGGAAATGTGGACCTGTAGGCTGATTGTATTTTGCTTTCGATACCATGGGATGCAGTCCTAGGTAAATACTATCTCTCTCTCCCCACTGGTTATGGGAGTGATTGAGACTAAGGGTTCTCTCATGCCCTCTGCTATGTGAGCTCATATGGCACTTGCTCCATCATTTGTATTGAAAGGCAGGAGTGGTACCTCTGAAAATCAGTCAGCAAACGGGAGCAACCAATGCAATACTCTGAGTGAAGAAGCATTAGAGAGGAAGGAAAGAGATGGGAAAGAATCAAAAGAGTTTTCACTGTTGTATCTGGTTTTTTAAATTAACCTCCTCACAAATCCCATCTGAAGCATAGAACCAACTGACACAAGGAACTGATCCTGGGAGCCCAAACCTTTCACCTTGAAGTTGGCAGCTTTGACTCCAGTCTCGGTTGTTAGTTAATGAAAGTCATTAACGGCTGCTGGCTGGTCTATGTGAAATGACTTGGTAGGCCCCGATCCAGTTCGCAGCCACAACCACCACCACCATGGATGGCAGTCTGGAAAGAGAATCTGAGGACTGGAAAGCAAAAGTTGATTCAGCTAGGTCAGAAATCAGGAAAGTCAGGCCAGCAATGCTATTGCACATGATGTGCCCAATCTGTGGCAAAATAACACAGAGGGGAAGGGGGAGGGATAGTGCAGTGGTTTGAGCATTGGCCTGCTAAACCCAGTGTTATGAGCTCAGTCGTAGAGGGGGCAACTTAGGGATTTGGGGCAAAAACCAGTACTTGGTCCTGCTAGTGAAGGCAGGGGGCTGGATTCCATGACCTTTCAAGGTCCCTTCTAGTTCTAGGAGATAGGTATAACTCCTATTATTTTATAACAATTCTTATGCCCCTATTCTGAACCTTCCATCGGCAATCAAATTCTTGGAAGAGGGAGATATAAAATGAAAGTGAAGTGAGGGAGTAACATGTCTTGAGCAATGACTCTGTGTAAACCCATGCCGTATGCACAATAATTAGGATGATTTTTCCTGAGGCCAGATCTCTGCTCTCATTCCTACATCTAATTAATGGCTGATAAAAATGTATATTTAATTGCCCTTATTAAATTCTGCTGAATACCTGGAGGTGGTAATAATTAATCCTCTATGTGAAGAACATGGGGTTCCTGCGCATTCACTTTGTCTGTTGATGTAAACTGCTCTGCAAGCTATTTTCCCTCCAGACTTAGTGACACACTAAAATTTACTATCCTGTGTTGGTTTCCTCAAGAAAGCATTTTAACTCTGAACACCTCATGGACTGGCTCCAGCATACGCTCCAGAAGTGATACGCTAGTTTTTTAATGGGCTGTTTGTCCAAGAAGCAGTGGGAAGGGAGAGCCAGGACTGGCTTAACTAGCGCATGAAGTTACTTTTGCTCAGCTTTAAAAAGAAAACATTTGTACTCCTTTCTTTTTTAAACAAAATAAATGTGAATTTTATGAGCAAGCAAGGAAAATATCAGCTGTTGTCAATTGGATTTATAAAGGTTGACTGATTTTTGTACAGTTTTATAGTGAATAGGATGCAGATTCTGGAGATTGTCATGTTCCTTCTAGTTAAATGGACTGACTTCTATAACAACACACACACACACACACACACACACACACACACACACACACACACACACACACACACACACACACACACTCACACTCTCTCGAACACTACAGTAAGCAAATATTATGGAAAATCTTCTGCCAGGATAAATCCTATGCTGCAATTAAAAGACAAAGCTCTAGGTGAAGAATGCTGTACATGCACTGTTTATTTCTTTTTCCACCCATCAGTGACATTCACAGCTTCCGTCCTGCCCCAAGCTGGTTTTTCCATAACAGCTATTTTCTTCCATCAGCCAACATATCAAGCCACCAATGTTTGCAGAGCTACATACGTAACAGTCCTCTTAAACACTGCCCTCTTCTATAATGTGCATCTCAACAGAGACCTACACACCGTTCTTTCATTTCTGAGATTCCACAGTCAGCTTTTTCCAGCTCTCCTGCAAACGGCACGATTGTACAGAAAATACTTATCGGAAAGGGACTGAAACACCACAGCGTTTGGATTCAGCAGCTGCATCTTCCCCGAGCACTCCTCTCCCAGCACTGCTGCTTGCCACTGCATTTCCCTGCCTATTCCCTTGCAATCCTACCTGAGCAAACAACAACTCTGTATCATTACTGCAGCCCTCTAAACTTGCCTTTTTAGTAGACCCCTGCTGCTATCCCTTTGCAATTACCATTCAGGAGAGTTTTTAAAAAAATAACCAAGGCTTTAGCTCTTGACTTCAAAATTCACAACTAACTTTCACCCAAGCCTGAAAAGTACAAAGTACTGAGCCCAGTTGTAAAAAAGAGTTATTTTACCTTCCTCGTCGTCTTCTTTCTTGGTAGCAAGCAGAAAGCTGAGCCCTGCAGGACAGCAGAAGGCTGGAATGCAGCGTGACAGGAGAGAGCATGAGGTGTGTTGTCTTTGCCTCCTCACATCCTTCCAAGAGGAGTGAGTCCAGTGTGTATGTGAGTGAGAGAGAGAGAGAGTGTTCGCATTCAGAGGACAGCAACAGGAAATGACACGAAAAACTAAACCAACCTCCAATCCAAACTTGGCCCCTGACATAAAGGAGGGGGCTATTTTCCCCTCATTAACCAGCCAGAAAATCTGCTGACTGAAAAAAAAAAAAGGCATCACAGTAACAAGTTTTATTAAAGAAGGGAGTAAATGGGTGGGAGAGAAAACTACCACCACAGTTTATCTTTTCAAGTGGGAACAATGGGATGACGTTATATATTAGTAGCCAAATTCCCTCCCCTGGCCTAACTCCCTTGTCTCCAGTGGCTTTATGCCAGGGAAGAGCTAAGCCCTAGATGCTACAGCTCATGCCCAAGGGCTGCACAGAACAAAGGAAGTTTACGAGTTGTCCCTGAGTGTCACCTCCGTGCTACAAGAGCCTGGGTGATTCTGTCGGGGTTGGATGGAGTCATTCAGAAAGATGCAGCATCACTTCCAGCTCAGAACACATCAGGGTAGGAGAAGAGATAACAAGCAGGGCTGTTTGGGCTATTCTGCTTAGCCTCGCAAGAAAGCCTCTACAATCACATACAGGGTGCACAGGGCTGGTATGAGCACGAAGTGTAACTAAATATCTGGCCAGCTGGACAAAATGGCTTTAACATCACACAACCTGTGGAAAGGAAAAATTATTCATGGCACATGCTCAAACCATTGTCTAATGGATCCTATGTGCTGTTTCACTTAGCAAGGCTGGGATGTATTTTGTCTATGGGGTAGATTTCAATTCAGTATTAAGTATCTTTCCTAGACACTCTCTCTGCTACCCTCTCTCTAATTTACCACTGTCCCTCCACCGTCCAAGCTTGTAGTTTGTGGGTCATCCATGACTTCTCTATCTCATTCTGCCCTTGCATGTAGCTGAATCCAAATCTCATCATTTTTTCCCTTCCCTTCTGTTCTGCCAGCTACAATAGTCTCGTAAAACCTCGATCAGCTTCCCTGATATCCTCTGCACCTCAGGAGCTCCAGGAGACATGTATTATTCATTATTATTCATTATTAGAATTCCTGTAGTGCCTAGAAGCCACACTCAAGATCAAGGCCCCATTGTGTTAGGTGCTGTACGTACACAGTGAGAAAAAGTCCCTGCCCCCAAAAAGTTTACAGCCGTGTTTCTCAAATGGTGGGTCTTGACCCACCAGCGTGTCACAGAACCATTCCAGATGGGTTGTCATAGCCAGATTAACCCAGCCCTGGGCTAGGCTAATATATGCTTCTCCTGGCTCAATGCACAGAGAAAGCCCCAGGAGGAGGGAGGAAGAGAGGGAGGGAATTTGGAGAGCAAGCCTGTCACTCATTCCCCCCACAGCATCAGCTACTGTCCCACGGGTCTGGGTCTGGGTCCGGGTTCGGCTCCCCACTCTGGAACATTGTGACCTGAAGCACGGGGATCACAGTACCATTCAAGTTTGGCCCAGCTGCTCCTCCATCATGACAGAGGAGCAGCCAAGCCAAAACCAAGGAGCACTGCCACCCCATGTACCAGGTCACAATGCTCGAAACAGAGAGGCTAGGCCAATGCGGGGTGACTGAGGAACAGGCTCACTCTCCTCCCCCTCCCCCTGGGGCCTTCCCTCTGCACCGAGCCAGGACTGGGGTTGCAGTGCCAGAACTGAAGGTACATATATGTAATAGAGGGTCACAAAAAATAAAAAGATAAAATGCAGTTGGTGGGTCACCTTAGTAGAAAGTTTGGGAACCACTTTTTTTTTTACAGTCTAGGCACACTTACTCCTCCCAGACTAACAAGAATTTTTGCTTTAAACTGGGGATGTATCAGCTGGAAGTGACAGAGCAGGAGAAAGACTTTGCATGCAACTGAGGTCAAACTAACAGGCCTGTTGTTTCCTGGATCACTTTTTCCCCCTTCAATATAGATACTATATTTGCAATTCTCCAGTCATACAGTAAATTCCCCTCCCCCCCAAATTTACAGATTCATTACAAATCCTTGTTATTAGCCTTGCAATTTTAGGTGCCGGTTTCTTTAATATTCTTGGATAAAGATTATCCAGGCTGCCCGATTTGGCCCCATTAAGCTCTTTGAGTTTGGCTTCCACCTTGGATGTGATAATTTTTACTTGCATATCCTAATTCTTTTTGTTATGGCTTGTTCTCCCCGGGGTTCCAGCAGGGACTACAATTCAGCCTGGACTCTATAGGAGTGTGGGGGCACAGAAAGAGTTCTCTTACCTTTCTCCACACCCTGAGAACCTGCCCAGAAGCTAGGCATAAGCTGGGCCTGTATATGAAATTGTTTGTTTGTTTTTTTCAAATTGTGTTCTCTCTATCTCTACAATTAAAAATGGGTCTGATGCAAAATATTGGTCCATTCATCACTAAACTTCATAGAGTCATAGATTTTAAGGCCACAAGGGACCATTACGATTAGCTAGGTCAATTTCCTGCATACCACAGGCCAAAGAACCTCACCCAGGGATTCCTGCATTAAGACTTCTGGTTGAGCTAGGGTATATCTTTTAGAAATGGACACCCAAACTTGAATTAGAGACAGTAGGTGATGAAGAATCCACCATGGCCTTTGGTAATTTGTTCCTGTCATAAATATAAAGGGAAGGATAACAACCTTCCTGTATATAGTACAATAAAATCCCTCCTGGCCAAAGGCACAAAATCCTTTTACCTGTAAAGGGTTAAGCAGCTCAGGTAACCTAGCTGGCACCTGACCAGAAGGACCAATAAGGGGACAAGATACTTTCAAATCTGGGGGGGAGGGGCAGCGGAAGGCTTTGTTTTGTCTGTTCTTTGTGCTTGCCAGAGACAGATCAAGAAAGCAAGCAATCCACCTCCTTTAAAGTTAGTAAGTACTAGCAAGGGAATGCGTTAGCTTACTTTTATTTTGGCTTGTAATTTTCTCTGTGCTGAGAGGGAGGTGTATTCCTGGTTTTCTTTTTGTAACTTTAAAGTTCTGCCTCTGTGTTTTTAATCTGATTGCCCTGTGAGATTATCTTCCATTCTAATTTTACAGAGGTGCTTCTTTTACCTTTTTTCTTTCTAATAAAGTTCTGTTTTTCTAAGAATCTGATTGGTTTTTTTAGTGTCCTAAAAAAACCCAAGGTTGGTCTGTGCTCATCTTGTTTATTCTCAAGCCTCCCCAGGAAAGGGGGTGTAGGGGTTGGGGGGATATTAGCGGGGAGTAGGAACTCCATGTGGTCCTTTCCCTGAGTTTTGTCTAATCACTTGGTGGTGGCAGCATTACCTAATC
Organism: Chelonoidis abingdonii; assembly: GCF_003597395.2. Taxonomy (NCBI): domain Eukaryota; kingdom Metazoa; phylum Chordata; order Testudines; family Testudinidae; genus Chelonoidis; species Chelonoidis abingdonii. Next base: position 17,924,380 of record NC_133771.1, read on the forward strand.
CCCCAGGTACAAGAGAGAATTTGTGCCTTGGGAAGTTTTTAACCTAAGTGGGTAGAAATAAGCTTAGGACATCTTTCACGTGGACCCCCATGTCTGTACCCTAGAGTTCAGAGTCAGGGGGTGGAATCCTGACAGTTCCAATAGTTAATAACCCTCCCTGTTAAAAATTTGCACCTTACTTCTATTCTGAATTTGTCTAGCTTTACATTCCAACACTTGGATCTTGTTATGCTTTTGTATCAGAAATCTCCCCATGTAGATACTTTAGAGTGTTGTCAAATCACCTCTTGAATAAACTAAATAAACTGAGCTTCTTTAGTGTCTCACTACAAGGCAGGTTTTCCAATCCTCAGATCAGTCTTGTAACTCTCTTCTGAACCCTTTCCAATTTGTCAATATCCTTTTTGAAGTGTGGACACCAGAACTGCACACAGTATTCCAGTAATAGTTTTACTGATGTTGTAAAGTTCAAGGCATTTAGGTTTGTATCTAGTCTGTCAGTTGCACTCAAATCTAAATGACTTGGAAGCCTCTCTGTTCCAGCTCTATGTTGATGTATTTGCTAGTGTATTAGCAGAGCTGAGTAAAGGATTTATTGGCATGGTATCATTTTACTCCAGACTTCAGCCTTGAATAAGAATGCTTTAAGAGTTGGCATTTATACAATGTCCAACATGTGCTTTGATCTAAACAAGGGTTTCGACCTCCATAACCCTCAGTGTATTTCTTTGGTTCTTGTGAATGGCTTGAGCACAATCTTCAGGTATCAGCTGTCACTTCCTTAAGAAGAGGTTATTTTCAATTCATCAATGAAATAGAAACAGAGCCCTGTACTGAGTTCAAATAAACTCACAACAGTTACCCCCTCAAAACAGATGTCTGGGACAGGGGCTGAAAACTGTCAAATTTCACATCAAGACTTCTGATCTGTCAAGAACAGGCAGAGCAGATATGTTTGTTCGGCTAGCTGAGAAATCTACTATTACTTCCAGTTTAAAGGCCAAATCCTGGCTTGACCTACACTAGTGTAACTCCATCAAAGTCAATGAATGAGACTGCCCACAAGCGCAAATTAGGGGAGAACTTAACCCTCCATCAGGTTCTTAATGATTTTATAAACAAGGGAAGGTGACAGAAGAGGGATTAGACTCCAGCATAGTATTTTATAGTAAAGGATGAGCCTGAACCAGTTCCAAGAATCCCAGCACCCCCGAACTTCATGATAGTTCAGATCTGGATTTAATTTAAAATAATAGAAGTTGTAAGTGGAAAAGCTCTAAGTGACCATTCAGAGCATCCTGCTTCAAATCTAGTGCCTCCTCCAAGGGGGATCCAATGGTAAAAATTGCATGTGACTGCTAGTTTGGGAGTTAATAGCTATTTCTAGATTGGTGAGGCTATGGGGGAGCTTGCCAAACAGGTGCTTATTTTCCACTTAGACTTTAAATAAGCACAAACTAGACTCAACACTTTCAAATAACTGCAGGTTTTTAGCTTCCTATCCCTCATCTTTTGTATGTTGCTTGATCTGTCTGAAAACATTGCGGAGCAGAGACTGTGGGTATGTCTAGACTACCCGCCGTATCGACGTGTAGCGATCGATTTCTTGGGGATCGATATATCTCGTCTCATCTAGACGTGATACATCAATCCCCGAAAGCGCTCCTGTCGACTCCAGAACTCCACCAGTGCGAACGGCAGTAGCGGAGTCGACAGGAGGAGCCGCAGACGTCGATCCCACGCCGTGAGGACGAGAGGTAAATCGATCTAAGATACTTCGACTTCAGCTACGCTATTCACATAGCTGAAGTTGCATATCTTAGATCGATTTCCCCCCCCACACCAGTGTAGACCAGCCCTGTGTCTATCTTTAAGGTTTTGGTCATGCCACTGGTATGGGCCCTTGCCTCTGCACAGATGTCCAGCAAAGTCAATAGGGCCCTGCATGGGGTCAGGGTTCTGCAGATCCCCTTGCAAGAGCTAATCCTTTCACTATCATAAAATAAATATATTTTCAGAATAAAAATACCTCATTCATAGATTGAGTGTTAAGGCTATAAGAGACCATTAAATCATCTAATCTGACTTGGTGTACATCACATTTCATCCAGTTACCTCCGTACTGAGCCTAATAACTTTTGTTTGGTTAAAGCATATTTTCCAGACAGACATCCAGTCTTGATCTGAAGACATCCAGAGATGGAGAACCCACCACATCCCACAGTAGTTTATTCCAATGGTCATTCAAACCCTGTTAAAAATGTGTACTTTATTTTTAATTTGAATTTGTCTAGCATTAAGATCCAGCCATTGGTTCTTGTTATGCCTTTCTTGCTAGATTAAAAAGCCCTTTTCTCCCCTTGAAGGTAATACATTGTAATCAAGTCATCTCTCAATCTTCTTTTTGATAAGGATAGCAATCTGTTTATTTTAAGTCTCTCATTAATAACACCTTCTTCAACATATGGAAAATATAGGGGTAATAATAGAGTCAGTTCAGTCTTTTCTCTTCCATTAACTTGAAAATAAATACCACATTTTAGATTTTACCTGAAAATCTGATTTTGGTAAAAAAAAAACAAAAAAACAGGGATGTCTCAGAAGGACACATTTTACATGAGATTTTGTGAAAACATCTACTGTGTCCTCTGTTTCCAAAAGACTAATTAACATGCCTGTTTTTCAATCCCATCAGGCTTTGTTGTTCTCTCAGACGAGCTGCTGGCAAAGCTCTAGAGAAATATAAAACAATTTCCTCAATTGGTGGCTTAGTTAATTATGGCCATATTGTCCCACTGTTTGGTGGGAGGCGGGTGGTGGCAGAACTCTCCATTGGTTTCTTTGGGGAGTTCCATATGAAAACCAATGGCATGACATTTAATGCTTGTAAAGTGCACTGAGATCCCCAAACAAAAAATGTGTAAGCAGGTGTGCAAAGGTATTTTTTATTAGACATTTTCTTATCTACTTTGTGACTTAGTAGAAATCCCTTCTTGGTGCAATGGACACAGCTATTTATTTTAAACCATTTATAAAAACAGTATTGAGGTCTCGTGAATTCTAGTCAGTCTTGTAGATTCCCCAATGTTTTTTCCCTGCATTTTCCATTTCATTTTGAAATTCTGAATCCACAAACTAAAACAATTTCCCAGGGATCTGACCTTCAGTTAGCACTGACATTTCGCTAGGTTCACACTGAGATCGCTGTAGTTTTCACGCTAGAGTTATATTATTTCCTACCTTTTCTAGAGGAGTAGGCCAATCTGCTCCTTCCCATGCTATTCTTTATATTTATGAGAAATTTCATTTGCAGAAACTTGCTGCAAGGACTTTGATGGGTGAATGATCTTTTAAAATAGGCAAGGCAACATAAGAGTTGAAATCCCAAACATTTTAGCTCAGGAGAAAAGCTGACTTCAAACCCCATCTGAAAACAAATACGAATTGTCTCTCCAAGAGTATTACACCCATTCTTTCCCTTTGAAGAAAAGTCCAACCCAAAAACGCCTTTCTTATAAATCAGCAGACCAGTTTAGTCTTCAGATGGATTTATCATTAACCTTATAAGCACATGTTGTCCTTTCTGTCCAACCTAATGGATGTGCTATAAATAAAAGTTCTCTTACAGTAGGTTTCACCATATTTATCTAAACCATTGCTGCAATTCCTTGTTACTCCCAAACCCACTTATGGTAGAAACATTAATCACTTGATTATAATTCAAAACATCAGCTCTCTACAACTGAAACTCCCCAGCACTTGACTTTGGCTAGACCTCTACACCTACTTATCACTTTCAGTCCTACTTCACATTTTCTCCTCTGATCTGTCACAAGTTGGGCCACATGTGAATTCTGACAGATATGTTCACACATTAATGTTTGCATTTGGAGGGTTTGGATTATTTTATCTTTCTGTTAGCTAGCAAAATGGTCTTGGAGACCCTGGCAGAAAATAGACCAGTTGGATGAAGTTGCTAGCGGTTTGGGGAAAGAGGTTAATTGAATAAAGTCCATCATTTTTAACATCATCCACTGCAATCTGTAAATGAAAAGATGAAGACAAAAATCCCAAAGGAAAGATACAGTAAATGCAAGTGTAAAAGGAAACAATCATGCATTCTCAACTCTTCTGATGGATTTTTTGCAGCCTTACTAAACAGGAGTTTCTGATGTCAATTAATCACAGAAAAAAACCAAGAGATGAAGTGAGTTTCAATATAAAATGAGACAGTTAAGGATTATGATAAAGGAGAACAGGAATCCAAGTGTAGTTCCATAAACTGCACCATCAATTTGTGGGGACTGGTCGCTAATAAACGTCATTCTTCTTCTACGTTGTCTCGAAGATTGAGAATTCTTCCCAATTTATAACTGCTGGGAAGCCTCCATGGCACCTTCTCAAGTTACTTCAGTAGGTTTACATTACATCCAAGGCTTTATTTTTCTAACAATTATGGCTTAGTTTATGAAGTGAGCTGGTGGAACTTAAAAGTATCTTTTTTCTTTTGTCCCCATTTGAAGGGAAAGAGACAAGCATCAGAAGAGAAGAATCTGGGTAAAAACTCTTGTGCTTTTGAACTTCACGGGTTTGTAAAATTCTTCTCTTAAATGCTGATCGGCTTCTCAAGCAAGCCCTGCTGTCATTGCTGGCTAAGTGTGTGAATGACGCTATGTTATGGAAACACAAGCACAGTCTCCATGCCTGGTTCTGGCTTTTCCCAATCAGTCTGATATGCAGAGATGTTGATTTCTATGTGTATAGCCATTCTTAGTCAGATATGTATCCGTCTGAGTTCTTGTAGCACTACACTGTTTTTAAAGGGCATGTTTGCCAAGCCGCAACGATAGTGTCAATGTATTTTCAGGTGCTATCACTTATGTATTGGTTTCCTTTTATTTATCCTCTCACCAGTGGATTTCATTAGTATAAATTAGCTTTGTTTACACAAGGAAAAACAAATCCATTTTTAAATACTCCCAGTTCAAAGCTGAAGGTTAGTAGCAACATATTGAGACAAAGTGACATTTTAATATAATGAAACTTGCCTTAAGCAATCCTTCAAGTGATTAGCAAAAAACACCTAATAGAGAAGGAGCAAAAATGCACTAGGAACATTTGGGATGTTTGAGAGTGATATCTTAAGACACAAGGTGGGGTAACAAGGATGGTGGTTTCCTGCATAGGTTTTACTGTCTCTCCAATGAATTTTGGATTTCAATCATTCGTTCATCCAGCAGATCTTGTGAAGGGAGTGCTTGTCTATTTCATTTCACATTCCCTCCCCTTCCTTCTCTTTCTGATTAGCCTGCGTGTCTTGTCATGGCCGACCAGTGCTACATCAGCTCTACACTATGCTAGCACAGATCTCCATGCAAACTGAGCCCCCACCACGAGAACAGCACTGCAGCTGTTAACAGACTGACCAGCGCTCTTGGACACATCCCCATGCATTTGCATATTCATAGACTAGTCCTCTGGCCTGGGGGAACCTTGCCACCCTTTCAATTCTCTGTAGGCTTTTGGAGGAGGTTGCCCACCTCCAACTCGCTCGAGAGTTAGAAAGTGTCTTCGACCCCAGATTCTGTCTGATAAACAAAAAAATAAAATTCCATTTTTCCCCCAAGGAGAAACATTGTGCCAAATATTCACACGAATATTCTACCCCCACAGTGAACTGGGCACTGGGGTGGGATTCTATTCCCAGCTGTGCCACAGACTTTCCGTGTGACCTGGGGCAAGTCACTTCACCGCTCTGTGCTTCTGTTTCATGTTCTGTAAAATGCAGATAATGATACTGATGGATGAAAATGCTATTCAGAAGCTAGGTATTATTATTCTATTGTACTGACACAGGCTGAGATTCACTTCCCTTTTTTTGTCTGATCATCATGCAGCAAAAGTCAGCTTCCAATCCAACTGCAATACAGTTATAGGTCCAAATCCTCAGCTGGTGTAAATTTGTATAGCTCCATTTACTTAGGTGGGGCTTCACTGATTTGCCTCATCTGAGGATCTGTTCCATAATCCTTAAAATGGCAAAATATGAATCAGAATGCAGGATGTAATGCTCAACATGAGATCAACTAAGAGGCACCTGAGAGGCCAGACAGGTGGTATCTGAAAGGATGACATATATTTCCGAGTTGGGAATGAAGTATCTTTAAGTATCCCTGCAATCTCATGCAATTCCATGGAATGTTCTCAGGCAGATACTTCCATTTCCTGTGTCATTACATGGATCAGTATATGTAACTACATATGAAAAGAAATAATTCAAGTATGAAGACTTGGAAGCGGGACTTCATGCTGACCTAATAATTGATGTTTTGGTCCAGGGGCTGAACCAAAATATTTGAACAAAAAAAATCAGTTTGGGTCGGAAAAACCTGACCTGAAATAGAGAAAATGAAACGTTTTATTTCATTTCATTTTCAGGTGTTTTTATTTTAAAAGAAATAAGATAAACATAACTAACTTTGTCAATGAAACAATGTTTCAGAATGAAAATGCTAAATGTTTTGATTGGAAATGGTTGAAATGAACCAATTCAACTTTTAAAAATATTTATTTTGGCCAAAACCATTCACTGAATTCACGAACAGTTTTAGTTTCCCAAAAAAATGCATTTTTAAATTTCCCCCAGCTCTGTTACTAAATCATAGCAGATAGGAGAAAAGAATAAGAGAGACAGGTTAATACCTGAATTTTAAGTTGAGCATCGTGTTGTTGTTCACATTGAAAATTACAGGAGAAGAGGGGGAAGGAAAATGAAGGAGCAAAAATAAAAGGAGAAAAGAGAAAAATAAAAGAAGGGGGAAAAGAGAAGATGCTGGAAACATACACAAACTTATGGATAAGGAAATCTGAAAAGACAGATGGGACAATATTTGAATAGGTCACTCTCTTGGTGAAATGACCTCTCTCGGGTAGAAGGGAGGCCCTTAGTCTCACAGAAATGCAAGTCTGACACTCGGCAAAAACTTTCATCATATGTTTGTACTGAAGTAGCTTAAATTAGGCTTTGACATCTCAAAGTCACTAATATTTGGAGTATTTACAGGGTCAAAATCATTTTCTTCCCAGCTTGATATAGTGTTGTGTCTACAGCTAGCAAGGTAGAGAACAGAGCTGAAGTAAGAGCACTAGACAAGTTTAGGTGTGATAAAGCGGTGTAATGTGTTCCAAAACGTTTTGCTTGTTGAACACCTCCACGAAGAGTAAGATGATGATGATGATGATATATTGAGCACATTTCAAACAGCAAGGCTACAAGGTTGGAATGATACTATTTAGAACACAAGATAAGTAGTAGAAGGTACATTGAAGGAAAAATTGTAGTTCATTATGTGGTTGCAAGAGGAAACAAGAGAGAGAGAGCGCGAGTGATCTCCAGCCATCTTTCCAATGCTCTTGAGTGAAAGGTTGGCATAGGTGTCTAGCTCAAGGCTCAGGACAGGAGCATGTTTGTAAGCGCCTATCTCCGATTAGACTGTTTGTGCTCCCATTAATAAACCAGGGCTTCCTCCAAAAGCACAGAGGCTAGGAAGGGAAGCTTCTTTTTTTTCAGAGAGAGACGAGGAAGTGCCTGGTCTGGAGATAAATGTAAAAATCCTGCTTGTGGATTCTTCACTTTTATCTGCTCAGAACTAGGCAACTCTTTTACACTCCTGAGACCTTCATCCTCCCATTGTCTGCTTATCTGGGAGACCTCACAAACTAGCACAGCATTATCAGAGAAAAGAGAAGTGGCATTCCTGTACCTTCGGAGCATTCTGCCACATTTGCAGGGTGGCCACAGAAGCATTTAATCTGAACTCTGGCAGGAGAGACAACACCTTGGAATAGATAAAAGTGGGGAGCTGAAATGTGCAGAAGCACGTGGCTTCTTTGCATTGCCACCCTGCTACCCTCTTGTTAGCCTTCATCAAAGCTCAGCCAGTCCCAAAAATAAAGGAGAAGCACTGTTAAAGAATTTCCAGCTGAGAAGTGTAGCACTGCCATGAATTCTGCTCTTCTGCAAGCCTCACTCCTAGTTTATTGCCAGGAGAAGTCAACGTAAACAAGAACACAAGACTTTTCATAGTGGAAAGTCCACAGGGGGTGGCTGGGGTACCTTAGGCAATTTCTCCTCTACTGAAAGTCCAGGAGGAGGCCAAGCAACCCAAGAAAGGGGCACCCTACTTGGGAAGGAAGTAGGGGAAGCAAGGCTGAGAAATTCGCTGGAGACTTTTGTGGACACTAAGGCCTTGGCTACACTGGCGCTTTACAGCGCTGCAACTTTCTCGCTGACGGGTGTGAAAAAACACACCCCTGAGTGCAGCAAGTTACAGCACTGCAAAGCGCCAGTGTAAACAGTGCCCCAGTGCTGGGAGCGCGGCTCCTAGCACTGTAAGCTAATTCCCATGGGGAGGTGGAGTACCTGCAGTGCTGGGAGAGCTCTCTCCCAGCGCTGGCGCTGCGACCACACTCACACTTCAAAGCGCTGCCGCAGGAGCACTCCCACGGCAGCGCTGTACGGCTGCAAGTGTAGCCAAACCCTAAGGTTGTTCCCATCGCACCTGAAGAACAGTAGGTCTTGCAAAAACATCAGCTGAGGAGAATCTAGCCCTGACTACATGTTCAGGTCAGATACCAGAATTATTACTGACCCCTCTTCCTTCTCCAGACTCATTCAAAGCTGTTGAAATCTTGTCCAGTGATGCATCAGCTGCACTTCTTCAGTTTGCCACTGAGGTCTTTCTATTAAGTCAACAGCTTTGAAATCAGCTCCTAATCTAAGACAGGCTACACCTCCCCAAACCGCAGGGTTATTTTGCATCTGGCAAGACAACAAAGCTCCACATACCAGCTAAGAGTCACCTCACTGTAATAATTAACTAGCATCACACCCACTGCACACTTTTCCCCCAAGAGAAAGAGAGGGAATTGCAACGCAGGAAGGGAGGTGACTTTGGCAACAATCTGTAAAATAAAAGAATGAAAGCCAGGCTTACAGGTAATCTCGCCTGTTTTGGCAGGCCCAGCTAGAATGATGTCACCTCTAAGTACCAGCATTCTGTTTATAATGAATAACTCCTCTCCTTCCTAGCATGGCATCTGTTGAATTTTAATAGCTGGAGAGGCTACTAAAATCAGAGGTGGAGCTGGTTTTGGTCACCGGAACAGCAGCATCACCAAAAGGCTGCTGGGAAACATTACCTAGAAGTTCATGCTTCTCATGTCAGACCAAGGAGAGGTGATGGTCATAGGAAGCAACACCCCAATGAGCATTTTGGATATTCCCTGCAGCCAATAGCAGCTGCTGCTTCTTCAACACTTAGCCGAACAGTTAGCTGTAGCCATTGTTTGCCATTTGGTCCATTCCTGTGTGGCTGCAAGGACTTGATGGGCCAAGAGTCCAACGCAGGAAAGACCTCATGCACCCATGTAATAGGTTGTCTGTCTCTAGGCCACCTCCACTCTTCAGTTTGTGGAATTTTATCCCGGATGTTACAACCCACCCAGAGAACGGCATTTACCGGAGCGTCTTGTGGCATTCTCACAACGTATCCAAAATATGTAATGCCAACAGCTTGCATTTTTAAAAGGTAAAACACTGACGCAGCATATTGTATATACCATCTATCAAAAGCAAAAGTGCTTTTTGAATCAAGTCTCTTTATGTCACATCAGGCGGTTCTCGCATGCTGACACAAAGAAAATGTTTGCTGCAATCTGACTGTTCATGAGAGCTACATCAACATCGTAAGACCCATAGACTTAACCAAGTCACTGGCACACAGCTCACTGCAAGTCCTACTGGAGCAATCTCAATACCCTTGAGTACAAATGCATTCAGGTGACTCTCTTAGGGTTAGCATAGCAGGTTGCGTTCTCCAGACATTAACAGGCCACAGACGACTCCACCCATAGTAAGACATGAAAGCAAGAAACAAAGGATCAGGATCATAGAATTTATATGTGGTGAAGGCTTAAAGTCACATCAGCCCACAAATGCAAAATTGTTGGTGCTGTCCAGGTTCAGATAACAGGCATATAGGAGGGGAAGGGATAGCTCAGTGGTTTGAGCATTAGCCTGCTAAACCCAGGGTTATGAGTTCAATCCTTGAAGGGGCCACTTAGGGATCTGGGGCAAAAATCAGTACTTGGTCCTGCAAGTGTAGGGATGGACACAATGACCTTTTGGGGTCCCTTCCAGCTCTATGAGATAGGCATATCTCCATATTTTAAAAAAAGAGTTTTGGAGGGCATAGCTGTGGACTCTGTGCTTGGAGGCAGAGGGACTTGGTGAGGTACGTGTTTTGTTTTGGTTGTTTGTTTTCCATGAGGACTGTGTGATGGACTGTGGAACTCAGAACAGGCCAGCTGAGGCAGGTCTATTTCTTTGTGTCTCGGTGTGGACTGTGCGGTAGGACCCCCGAGTCTTTGATCAGCCTCAGTGTTTGAAGTTAATAGTTAATCCTTCCCTATTAGCAACGGAGGAGATGAACAGTGAGACTCAGAAAATAAGCCTGGCGCCGGGAGTGGTAAGCAGGGACATTTTGGAGGGCATTTGGGAAGAAAATGAGAGTCTCTTTCCAGATGTGGCTCTACTCTCTGTACCATGATGGCCAGTAATGAATCAGTGGCTGTGACCTACAACAAATGTGCCATGTTTCTTTCCTGCCTGAAGCCAAAAGGGCTTCCTGTTTATAAAGCTGGTAGCTGTGCTAGAAGAAAAGATTCTTAGGGTATGTCTACACTATCTGCCAGATCGGTGGGCAGAGATCAAGCCAGCGGGGATCGATTTATTGTGTCTACTCTAGACGCATTAAATCAGCCTCCGAGCGCTCTTCCGTCAACTCCTGTACTCCAGCTCAGTGAGAGGTGCAGGCAGTGTCGACAGGGGAGCAGCAGCAGTCGACTCACCGTGGTGAAGACACCAAGGTAAGTCGATTCTAGTACGTCGACTTCCGCTTCATTATTCACGTAGCTGAAGTTGCATAACTTAGATCAATCCCCACCCCTAGTGTAGACCAGGCCTTAGATGGGAAGGTCTATTACAGACACTACAGAGTGACAGAGGGCTGAGGAGTTCTTGGACAACCAGAATCATCACCATGCACATTCAAGCAAGCAAGCAAGCAAGCAAGCAACTGGCCATCAAGGAACCAGACAAAAGGAAAATCAGAACCACCAGAGGAAAAAGGACTAGGCAGTACGCTACACAGCTGGACACAGAGGAGAATGGGCCGGCTGTAACTTCCAGAGAGACAAAGACCAAGAGAGCTCCACAGAGCTAGAAATTTCCAATGATTACCAGTTGCTCAGCATGGAAATTGCAAACAATACCTGTGACAATAACTGTGACAATCCAGCTAGTCGAACAGAGCACAGAGGTGTAGGGGAAACACCTGTGGATGGGTGCTCAGCCCAACTTGTATGAAAAAAAACCAGTTACTCACCTTCTCGTAACTCTTGCTCTTCGAGATGTGTTGTTCACGTCCTTTCCAATCCGATGTGTGTGTGCCTCAATGGTGCTCAATATAGAGTCCTGCTGTGCCACCCCCTCAGTTCCTTCTTGGTGGCTACTCCAACAGAGGGGTAGGAGGGTGGGTATTGGAATGGACATGAACAACACATCTCAAAGAAAAATAGTTACGAGAAGGTGAGTAACTATTTTCTTCTTCGAGTGCTTGTTCATGTCCATTCCAATGAGGTGACTCACAAGCCCAAGTTCAGGAGGTGGAGTTGGAGCCGTCCACCGATTGGAGCCCTGCTCTTCCAAAGGCCGCATCATCTCCAGCCTGCTGGATAATTGCGTAGAGCATAGTGAAAGTGTGTGTCGAGGACCACGTCACTGCTCTGCAGATTTCCTAGGTGGGAACCTGTGCCAGGAATGCTGTTGAAGAAGCCTGACCCCTGGTGGATTGCACAGTGATCGGAGGAGCGGGCACCTTCGCCAGGTTATAGCACTCACAGATGCAGGATATGATCCATGATGAGATACACTGAGAGGAGACAGGAAGACGTTTCATTCTGTCTGTCACTGCCAAGAATAACTGAATGGACCTTTGGAACGGTTTCATTCTCTCAATTTAGAAGGCTAGCGCTCTACAGACATCCAATGAGTGAAGCCTCTGCTCCCTGCTGCTTGAGTGCGGTTTAGGATTGAACACTGCGAGGAAGATGTCCCGGTTCATGTGAAACTGAGAGACATCCTTTAGGAGAAAAGCTGGGTGAGGCCTTAGCTGAACCTTGTCCTTATAGAACACCATGTAAGGGGGCTCTGATGTCAGGGCCTTAAGCTCAGACACCCTCCTAGCTGAGCTTATCACTACCAGAAACGCTACCTTGCATGAGAGAGAGAGCAGGGAGCACGTCCCCAAAGGTTGAAAGGGTGGTCCCAATCTGGAAAGGCCTAGATTAAGGTCCCAAGCCAGGACAGGCTGTCGGACATGAGGGTATAGCCTGTTGAGACCTTTAAGGAAGCACCTGACCATAAGGTTAGCAAAGACTGAGCGGCCCTCTGCGCCTGAGTGGAAGGCAGAGATGGTGACCAAGTGAACCCTTATTGATGACATGGACAGCCCCTGCTGCTTGAGATGGAGAAGATAGTCCAGTATAAGTGAGTGTCGGGGACAAAAGGTGCTGTGCCAACCAGACTGAAAATCTCTTCCACTTGGCAAGGTAGGGGGCTCTTATGGAGGGTTTCCTATCGCCAAGGAGGACTTGTCTAACCTAATCCAAGCAAGAGAGCTCCATCCAGTTCAGCCATAGAGCTTCCACTCTACGAGGTGCAACAACTCGAGGTTCAGGTGTTGGAGACGGCCGTGATCCTGAGTTAATAAGTCCAGGAAGAGCAGCAAGGTGACTGGAGCTTCCACAGATATTTCCAGGCGTGATGTTTACCAGTGCTGGCGATGCCAGGCTGGAGCTATCAGAATCACTGAAGCTTCCTCCCTCTGTATCTTGAGGAGCACCTTGTGAACAAGAGGGATGGGCGGGAACGTGTATAGGAGACGGCCTCCCCCTGGGAGGAGGAATGCATCCACGATGGAGCCCGGGCTGTGGTTCAGGAAGGAGCAAAACTGCTGGCACTTCCTGTTGCATCACATGACAAACAGATCTATCTGGGGAAACCCCCACTGATGGAAGATTGAGGTCGCCATGTCCAAGTGAAGGCACCACTTGTGGCCGTGGAACAACCTGCTGAGATAGTCCACCAACTTGTTCTGTACTCCAGGAAGGTACGACGTTTGCAGATGTATCTAGTGCTCTACACAGAAGTCCCACAACATGAGGGCTTCCTGGCACAGGGGAGAGGAACATGCACCTTCCTCCCCTGTTTGTTGATATAGAACATCGCCGTGGTGTTGTCTGTCCTAACTGATACACATCTCCCTGTCAAATGGGCTCGGAAAGTCTGGCACACCAGGCATACCGTTCTCAGCTATGTGACATTGATGTGGAGAGCGAGTTCCCCCTGAGACCAGAGGCCTTGTGTTCTGAGTTCTCCCAGATGTGCTTGCCAGCCCAGAGCTGACTCATCCATCACTAGCCACAGGGACGGCTGAGGACCCTTACACATACTACCTGTGGGTCGAGCCAACACAGGAGGGAGTCGAGTACCAGGTGAAGCAAGGTTATGATCCTGTCCAAACTGTCCCGGACGGGCTGATACATTGATGCTAGCCACGACTGAAGACGTCGAAGTCTGTGTGCGCTTTACTACATAGGTACAAGCTGCCATGTGTCCCAGGAATTTCAGGCAAATCCTTACTGCGGTGGTGGGGAGCTGCCTGAGACCTCGTATAATGTCGCCGAGGGGCCGAAACCTCACTTATGGAAGGTATGCCCTGGCTTGTGTCAAATCCAGTACGGCCCCTATAAACTCTATCTTCTGAACCAGGGACAGCACTGATTTCCCCTTGTTCAGAAGGGGGCCCAGTTTATCAAATGTTGTTCTTATGAGGTCAACTTGTGTCGCCACTTGAGACCTGGAGCAGCCCATGATGAGCCCATTGTCAAGGTACAGGAACACCTGTACCTGTCGCCTGCGCAGGACACGGATGTGACTGCCATGCACTAGGTAAATACTAAATGTGCCACCAACAGGCCGAATGGGAGGAATATTAAAATAAATGGTTATAGACTATTTAGGAAAGATCAAGGCGGAAAAGAGATGGGGGGAGTAGCAGTGTGTGTCAAAAATGGCACCCTCCTCCAAATTTAGTACCATTCCTCAATTTAATTTATGTAGATATTTACGCCTCCTTCAATACCATTAATAAAGATGTTGAAAATGTGGATGTTGCACCTGCAGCACCCTATGAGATAGCTGACAATAAACTGGGAAAGGTATCATCACTCTTTGTTTTTTGTCCTTCCAGGCAGTTTTCAGTCCATGTAATACTGTTAATCTCCAAGTCACTCTAAATTTATTTTTTCAATTAAGGCTTCATGAGACAATACATGAAGTGCCTTATATATATATGAACATGCCTCTCCCGTAAGCAGTTTAATGACCATATTCCTTTCATCTACTACTTTTGCAGTTGGATCAAACCATAGTGATTAAGTAATGTCTGGCATATCTGATACATCTATTCATGTATTACTCATTGTTCTGTTATTTCGAGAGGGTGAAGTTAACTTGTGCTGAGAGCCTACATACTTCTTACATCCCACTTAAGCAACTATATTAAGGGATATGAATTGTACATAGGATTCTGCCCAGGATGAGTTTTGCTATAAGTGATTACAGATTTTCATCTCTTACCCTTTGCTCCATTGTTCTGTAATGATGAAATTCACTCTTGCCCCCTTATGCATCATTTACATCCCATTTAAGAAGTCATGTTAAGCAAGATGTGAGCAGTATTGCAGGGCCTCTGTCAAGAACTCAGCTGGCTCTGAGCACAGACACCTAGGAACCCAATGAGCTCACCTGGGCCAATAAACCTTCATTTAGTGACTGTGCTCCCTATTGGGAACGCTGCTTCCTGTACCAGCCCTTGCTCCAACCTGTGCCTGTTCCCGCTCCAGCCCTAGTCCATACCTTCTTCAGAACTCCTGGCTCCAACCATTGGCTTGTCTGATAACCACGACTCTGGATCTGCCCTTTGGTTCTGTTCTGGCTCCTAACACTTTGTTCTGACCACTAGCTTGTCCCCTGACCACACCTCGGATTCTGACCTCTGATTCTGCTCCAGCCACTAGGCCAGACTCCTGTTCTGACCACTAGGTCACACCACCTACACCCTAGTGTTGGACAGCCTCATGTGGGCCCTTTGTACAGCAGTAAATTTTGTATTATGTGCTTACAGATACTTCTTCTGAATATTGATTCCATTATTTGCATTATAAAGGATTGCTTTTTTTCTTTAAAGAATTGGTACAACGTATTTTCCCCAATACTCTGCTTCTTGTCTGTTTCTTCACAGCTTTTCAGAAATAATTGCCAATGAGCCATTAAGCTCATTAGCTAATTCCCAGAGGAGTATATCATGCAGACCTCCTTATTCAACTTTCCCAAGTTGTGTCTGTGAAGTTTTCCCATGTCCTGAAGTTGCCTTATTGGGATAAAATTTTGCCCCCTTCACAATGTGTTCAGTTAATGTTAGCGTCATGATACAGTAGAATGATCCAGTAAATCCAACAGTACTGACCTCCAGTTCTCATCCTGCAATGTCTCCTAATGCCATTAGACAGTTTGAGGTCTAAAATGGAATGAAAGGAGACAAGGCGAGGTAAAGATGTCACTTTTACTCACAGTTCTGCTTGTGGATTTTTCCCGACTTGGTAAAAGTCAGCTAAGCCATAGGAATGGTAGTAAGATAACTTGGCACATTACAAAGTTAATGCCCAGAGCCACTGTTGTCAAAGATAGTTCTTTCCATGGCATACCGCACTAGTCACCTTGGTAATTGAATGTTAAGAACCGGTTTGTGGATCACAGCTCAGCCTCTTGATCACCAGTCTGATATGACTAAGGGGGCACTCAGGGCCCCGGAGAAAAAGTTGTTCATGTCATTCAGCCAACCCACCAACGTTGGCATCATGTCATTCAGCCAACCCAGATTGCCGAAGTCTGCCCTGATCTTGGTCAGCCATTAGACAGTAACAGAAAGTTCCACAGGCATAGTGATGAACCTTTAAGGGGAGCTAAACCTTAACCTTAATCTTTAGCGGAGTTAAAATAAAGAGGAAAAAAATCAAAGCAGGAAAACAATGATGTAAATGGGAAAAATAAAGCCACACCCCACACCCCAACCCCAACCGTCCAGGTAGAAGTTTTCCTCTTCAAGAAAGCTGTGGAGAGAATAGGTGTGTCCTTGAACCAGCTGCCCTGAAATTAGATAATTTAAAATGTGAGAATTCTCCAACAGCAGCTCTGAGATACTTGAGTGATGAAAGCCACATTCTGCCTCAGTTCAAAAAGTGTTTAAATGCAGGGGACGCAACCACATAAGCACATCCAAGCCACTGAAATTTTGCCCCTCCAAAATATTGCCCAGTCGTCATTGCATATGCTGTGCTTTTAGGCACTGAATCAGAAGAGAGGAATCACAGGTCTCAATGGCAGAAATAGATACAGATCTATGAGCCAAAGGCAAAATACTTATTATCAGAAAATATACGGGCTTTATATTCACACAGACCTTGTCATCTGAAGATCTCAACAAGCTTTATAAAAGGTAGGTGATTATTATTAACCTCATTTTACTAACTGGGAACCTGCAATTCACTGAGGTTAAGAGCTTGATGCTGAATTCACTCCACTGCAAATCAGGAATAACTCCACTGAATTCAGTGAAGTCACTGTGATGTGGAACTGATCTGAATCTGGCTCTTGAGGCTGGCTCTTCAAAAGAGTTCAGTGCCCAACCTGGGAGGTGTTTTGAAAAATCTGGCCATTTGTTTAGATGCTCAAATGGGAGCTGAGCTCATCTGAAAATCATGCCCTAAAGCTGAGATTTTTTAAAATCATAGTGATTTTGGATTCCTCGCTTTCTGCAGGCCCAACTTGAGACACCCCAAAGGTTCCTTATTTTCAGAGGTTGGGTGCTTAATACTTTATAAAAATCAGGGATGTCTCAAGTTGGGCACCTAGAAACTTAGGAATCCAAAGTCACTTCTGAAAATCTTGGTCTAAATGCCTTGCCCAAGGGCACATGGTGAGTCAGTGGCAGTATCTGGAACAGCACCTAGGCATCTGGGCTTTTGGTACTATACTTTAACCACTTGGCAGTGTTCCTCTGCAGCCTGGAAGAAGTAAGATGACTAAGAAAAATACAGCTGTAGACTCAGTGATTTTACACTGGTGGATACATATGATGAGAAGCTGAAGACAAGAAGAGGTTGCAATGGGAGAAACACATCGCCCAGAATCAGTGTCAGTGACAATGACTTGTTTGCCTCCACTGTCTTAAATAACTAGGACATATCTGAATAAATAATAGCACGTCCCAGACCATTTGGTAAAAAACATTCAATTGCCTACTGATTCATGTTGATGGCCACTGGTTAAGGGTCAGATGCCATAAAGAAACACAAATGCACATACCTTTTAGCTGAAATTCTACCGAGATACTTAGGTGAAGCCTCCTTACCATAGCATCACAGCAACTCACGATCTTTAGTGTATGCATCTTCAAAACAGCCCTGTGAAGCATGATCCCTGTTTTACAGATGGGAACTGAGCACAAACAGGCTAAGTGTCTTGCCCAACATCACACAGGAAGTGCATGGTGGAGTGGGGAACAGAACTTGGATCTACCGAGTTTCAGGCTAGTACCCTAATCACCAGACTATCCTTCCTTTCTACCAAAATGTTGCAACCCAATTATGAAACTTTAATACTATATTTTCCCAAAAAATGTCATTGTGTAGTGCCCTAGTAGCTGGCAGGACCTAACTTTGAAGATGTTAGAAGTAGGGTTACCAACCCTCCAGGATTGTCCTGGAGTCTCCAGGAATTAAAGATTATGTCACGTGATGAAACCTTCAGGAATATCTCCAACCAAAATTGGCAACCCTAGTTAGAGGGGTAATGTCTAGGAAAATAACCTCTTCTTTCCCATCCTTCCTCATATGACCCATACCTGAGAGTCATCTCCATTCTACATCTACAGTTGACTATTACATTCATTGATGGAAAAGAAACAGAAGAACAGGGGCTGGTCTGCAATACAAGCAGAGGATCCTACAGATCTTACAGATTCAGTTGCTCAGCTCAGCTCCTTGTTTTTAGGTCTTCCCAATTTCCAAACCAATCCACGGATACCTCAAAGCCACCAGCACGTAATGCCAGATTTTCTCACAAGCCAAGCACAAAGGCCTGAGTTGGGCACTAAAGTCAAGGGGAGAATGGCTGTTGTGATACATTCTGGTTTAATGCTTGCTGGTCTAGGAACACAAGTAGGAATCAACAGTGGAGAGACAAGGGAAAATTAAGTACCCACATTCACTGAGCTTTGCTGAACAAATTGTTCAGTACTTGAAGTTTGTCTAAGAAGGCCACTACCAGCAATGGCATCCTGCTGCCATGACAAAGAGAAACTAACTTGAAGTCATACGTTTCAAAGGGCCAGACCAGTGGTTTTCAATCTGTGATCAGCAGACTATGTCTAAGGGGCCTGTGAAATGTTGTCATTACCATAGACCAGTGATTTTCAACCCACAGTCTGCGGATCCCCAGACTGTGACTAACTCTATGTCTGTCCGAAAGCAGCTACTACTGTAGCATTTCTGGTAAATACGCTCCAAGCTGACAGGAGAAGTGGCAGCTACATCAGAAGGAGACGCTCGCCCACTGACACAGCGCTGTCCACACTGACATTTAGGTCGGTGTAACTTACTTCGCTCAGGTATGTTATATTAGTCTATGTCTAAGATTTCCAAAGGGGTCCACACTTCCATTCAAATTTTTTTAGGGGTCTGCAAATGAAAAAAGATTGAAAACCTCTGGGCTAGACTATAAGTCAAGAGCCAGGGGAGCAGAAAGGGGTGAGGTGAGGAAAAGCTCCCCTATACCTGAGCACTGGACAAATGTATTATGCACACGAGGAAAGCATACTGGGCGTGGCAATATTTAACAGCTGAAGCTTGCACTTCTAGTTGACATGTCAATAACTAGTCCACAGGAGGTCAGTTGCTATATGGCAACCCCTGTGCAGGAGTGCTCCGGGCTCGTCTCCATTAATGCATTTATACAAAGCAGCCACCACAAAGCCCATCATCAGTAATTAAGGAGAACTGCAAAGGACCACAGCCCAGTTTTAGACCCACTACACCAGCTCCATTTCTGATGCTCATGCTGCAGAGCTGCCAAGTTTTAAGTAAGTTGCATGACATTTTTTCAGAGGCGAGTGAGCAGCTTTCCCAGAGTCAGCCTGTTACCCCCTAGCTATTCATAATGAATTAGCACTAACTCTTCCAACCAGGACCTTAAGAAGCCTTCACCTGCCTTGGGAGGTAATTCAATGCCATCATCCCTTTTAACAGGAAAGCTGAATGTTGCAGACTTCCATCTGTGCACAAGAACAGAGCATCAGGCAAAGGAGAAGGAGGGCCTTGCTGTGCAGGAACAGCATTTAGCGTGAGCCCGAAACCAGAATATCAAGGGACTAGAATTTTCACCATGCTACTGCTCTCATACTGGGAGTGGGGAGACTTCATGCATGTGTATTTTCCAGGGAAAAATCCTGTTTGCTCTTTTTAAAATGTAGGAGAAAAGACATGCCTGTCATCCCTGACTGCAAATACAGCACTCTCAGGCTTGCTAACATACATTTATATCTCCACTTTTTAATAAAGAATTCCCATCCTAAATTCCAAATTTTAAGGATGTGATTTGCAACTCTGGCTGCCAGTCACTATCTTATTTCAACCAAAATAAATATTTCACATTGAGGTGACTGTTACAGCTATTTAGCCAGCTTAGACCAGATCAAGAAACGCAGGGATATTTTCAAGAAGTCTGAAGTATCTCACCAATAGTGATTGTGGCACAGAGGGGAGATCTTTGCAAAAGCAAACAGCAACAGCTATAGTTTAAAAGCTCCTTCATTTAGAGCTTGACATCCTTCAAACCAGTATCCAATAAATATCCCCCTAGAAGCATTTGGTTAGATAAGCAGTATATTTTCAAGCAATAATATGCAAAGGATCAAATGCTTTGACAGAAAGTTCTGATTTTGGACCATAAATAAAACATGTTGGTGCCCCTTAAAAATAAACTTTGTCCCACAATCTTTTCCCCAAAGAATAAAGTCTCACTGTGCTATTTCTCTCTGTGTGTGGTATCATACACTGTGCAGTCTGTTCTCTATAAATTCTGGACACATGCTACTAATCTGCCTCTGCAATATATGTGTTATAAATCAGATGCTCATGCTGTCTTCTGATCTTTTGCAGTCACGTGTGTACATTGGATTTTGCTGCAGATATTTTATGCACTCTATTATTTTCCCCCTGCCAACATCTGAAATGCGTGACCTACAGTTTAATTTTATATGTTTTACTACAGATTTCACATAATTGCTGGCAGGTGAAACCCCTAATTCTCACTTTATGGGATTCAAGTGCAAATATATAACAAGGTACATGGAGCCTTCTCCTGAAATCTGTCTTTTAGGCTGTGATGGGGTCCCCGGGAAGCAGCCTGGATTGTGGGACTGCTGAGTCCTGTCCCATCAACCTGGCGTATCCCTCTCACACTGTGATGCTTTTATCAAGTTACAATCCTCTGATAGGCACTGCACTTACATAGACATCCTCAGGCAGGGACACACCCAACTGAGTTACATGAATGATCTCCTGGCCACTAAATGAATCATCAATAGGGAGCCTCTAGCAGTTCCC
The DNA here is from genome assembly GCF_003597395.2 of Chelonoidis abingdonii. Taxonomy (NCBI): domain Eukaryota; kingdom Metazoa; phylum Chordata; order Testudines; family Testudinidae; genus Chelonoidis; species Chelonoidis abingdonii. The sequence goes on from NC_133771.1 coordinate 17,945,230, forward strand.
CCAGCGTCCCCAGTCTTGCACCCCAGAACTATTTATCTTGCACTGGTCAGAAGCCTGGCCAGTGTAAATTCATTATCCAGTTCGCCATTCAATATCAAACAGGATTATTAACTACATAAAGATAGATTTTAAGAGATTATAAGTAGCAGGCATAGAGATCTGAGTTGGTTAGTTAAGAAACAAAATGAATTCGCAATCTATGTTCTACAAACTGAACAGGATTTGAATCAAGAAGTGTCTCACCCTGGCAGATGGTACAAGCAGGTAACACTTCTTCAATACACAGGCTGTGACAGCCTTTCAGCTTGGGACCACCCTCCCACAGTTCAAATTCTTTGTCCTCCAGACATGTTTCCAGGTGTTGAGTTGTGTGGGGGAGTGAGGCCAAGTGATGATGTCACTTCCCTTCTTTTATAGTTTCTTCCAGTTTGCTGGAAAGATCTATGCTGTGACTTGGGGGTCAGTTAGTCCCCATTGGTCAACAGTCTCCACTGCATACATGCTCTCTCTGAGAAGTCTCCATTGCATACAGTCTCTGGGATAGTGGATTCTTTCCTTGATGGCGGCTGATGAGCAAATAACTACTGTCTGGTACTCCACTGTTGTACCTGAAAGGCTGGTTGTGGGTGTTCCCAACCTCACAACATATTTCAGTATCACATATAGCAATACTTCATAACACCACATACGACAGCACATACAATCCAACAGAATATTAATGTCCAACAGATCAAGACTTTTAAAATGATACCTCACAAGGTCTACAGTGTACAAAACATATCATAATTATATGACAGTGGTGATTATGGGGGTTCCAGGGTACTACTCTGAGGTACAGAGTGTCACACAAGTAAGACATGGAATCAAAGTCAGGACCTTCTCTGGCCATTAGAGATCCGATAGCACTTTTTATAAGAGATAGGATGATATCAACCAAATTCTAACACGAATGGTAACTGTGGCAAATTGCCGGTATTGTTCTGCTGGGTCTCACGCTTTCTCGTCTCTGGGGTAGGTTCAGGGCGCTATTGCTTGCCTCTGAACCGGTTCTTAATTACTCCACTAGTGTCCTTGGAGGAGGGGAGTGGAGAGGGAGGGACCTGGGCCCGCCCTCTACTCCAGGTCCCAACCCAGGGGCCCTGAGGGTTGTGGTGAACCACTTGAACTAGCGGTTCCTTCCCCTGGGTTACTTCCCTCTCCTACCCTTCAGCTTGTGAAGGGCTTCTTGCCTCCCTTCTACACAAGCCTGGTGCCCCTTACCTAGGGTTTCTTCTGGACTTCACAATCCACCGCAGCACTCCTCCAAACTTTCTATTTCTCTCTTATCAAACTCTTCTCTTCTCCAACTTCTGCAACCTGCACTCTGCTCCAATCAAACCTTCCTCCTTCAACTCCCACACTGTCTGACTGAAGCAGGGGTTTTTATCACATGACTGAAGTCAGGTGCTCTAATTGGAGTCAGGTGCTCTAAATGGTTACAGGTGTTCTAGTTAATCTAAAGCAAACCTTCCTCCCTTGGCAGGGAATAAGGCCCCCTGCTAACACTCTCATGCTGCCCTCTGGCCATGCTGTACCACATAACATACTACTTGGCTAAATAGCTGGAAAACCATTCCCAGAACTAGTTATCCATGATTCACAGTCAAACTGGTAGGGTATATCAAGTGGGGTCTCATGGGGACCAGTTTTGGGTCTGGTTCTGTTCAATATTTTCATCAATGATTAACACTTGAAAGGAAAATGTAGGAACACAGTTAATCCTCTTTGAAATGGCTCAAAATTTTAAAAATTGTCCTGTTCTTCCTAAAAATGGGAAATACTCTTCCTAAATGGAGACATCCATGTAAATGAAAGCAGCATTAGAGGTGTCTTAGAATGACACAGTAGTTTAGTTTTGTTTTTTTCAAACTTCCAATATTCCTTTTAGCTCTTTTGGCCCCATTTCAGAGCCCAAGTATAAGGTGCTAAAGGGGAAAGTGAAAAGTATGAAAAGTCACAAATCCTGGAATTTTATCCTCTTTAATTATGCCAAGAAAAACATTTATGGACTGTAAAGTCACCTAACAAGTGCCTGGAAGCAGATCAAAACCAAGCCAGTCAGATGCATGAGTGTCTTGGGCTTGTCTTCATAAGAACATTAAGTCAGGTTAGAACATGTCCTCAAGAAGTCATGTTAACTGACATGACTTTGCAGTCAGTGTAGGCAGGTATAAATCATGTTTAATATCATACCAGGTGCCCGTGAGAACTCCTGGTTCCAGTAAGGGTCACCCACAACCAGTGGACCCAATGTTTAATGTGATTTGCCTTATTTATGCTGATTGCAAACTCATGTTTAACGTCATGTTACCATTTTTCCAGGATATATATTCTAACACAGCCTATCTTTCTACTGGAGATGAGCCCTTATTGACTGGACAACAGGGAAAAAGGCAGGATTTTTAGCTCTCTGGTAAGGGACCAGTTGGGAAATGAGGAAGAGGAAATGGTCATGTAAAAAACAAATCCTGTACAGGGGAAATGTTGGGGAGGAGCAGATGGCACAGAGGCAGCTGAGAAGCACTGTAAACAACTGTCTATGCTATAGCTACAAGCCATTTCATCTGCTTTGAATATAGTCCCCATCATCACCCAGCTGGGGCTGGAGAACGTCAGATATGTTTTGCTTCCGGGGCTTTGTGAATCTGTTTATTCTGAATCATTGCCAGTGGTAGCAGTGGTTTCCAGAGGGATCAATAGTGGGCCCCATTTGATTTACACAGCATATCAATAAGTCAGTGATTTATCTGTAGGGAAGGGAAGCCTAAGAAATCCCTCCCTCTAAACTTTCTATTCCCTGGCTCTATACATTCAATTTCCCAGCCCCGGGGAATGGATTTTCCTCTCTTCTACATATTTTCCTGAGGTCTGCATTATCATTTGCTAAATATATTACCACAAACTATTTATCTATAGCCTCAAGATTGTAACCCACTCCAGGAAGTTCACAAATAAATCACTGCATTAAATTGTCTAACATCCAATGGTGTTTAGACCATGTGCGCACAGCTGAAATTATCATCTAGGGACCAGATCCTGCAGCCCTCATCATATAGGGAGTCTCGAATCACAAAAGACAATGAGCAGCTTCAGGAGTAAGAATTGCTTGCACTAGTAAGAAATTGCAGAATCAGATCCTAGATCAATACATTTAAAGGGGATTAAACTCTTGGCTCCAATCTGATTTCAGTTTGAATTTATACATGTTTAAGCGGAGTGGAAATACCACAATTTTTCCAGTTCCTTTTACCAGTTTCTTAGGTCCGTTTTGAAAGAGCCACTGACCTATTTGGTGAGGAAGTATTATGGACTAGTGGATGCAGAGGGATTGGAAGAGAGCCAAGTGAGAAAAGTTCAAATACCAGAAATGGCTTCTATAGAAGCAATTATTAATACATATTACATTACACACCCAACGCAGAACTGAGTCATTCTGGTCCTGATCCAAATCCTATTGACTTCAGTGGAATGACTCCAATTGATTTCCAAGGGCATTGCATCAGGTCCTCAGGGCATTATCTGAAGAAACTAGGAGTATGGTATAGGATTGTAAAACTGGCCAGTGCATTGTGGAAATTTTTGCCTTCCATCCTACAGTAGATCCTGTTCAAGGCAGAACACTAGACTGCACGGACATCTAGTCTGCTCTGCTACAACAGTTCCCCTGCACCTGTCCCTGGAAAGAGATTCTTCTCAGGCTTATTCTTAGCCAGTCTCTGGGAACTGCAACAATTCCAATTAGCTGCATGGTCTTGTTCTGATATTTTCAAAGAGCACGAGCTTTCAGGCCCCTAAACCACCCCTGCCCTAGGTACCTTTAAATCAAGTCACAGGAATCAAATTAAACTAGAATTAATTACAGGCAAGTGTTATTTTTTTTTAATTAAGTGCAACCCAAACACGTGGGTTCAAAATAAATATTGGTTTATGGGGCATGTACAAAATGCTATCAGATTTGCACAGCTTGGTTTCCAGGTGCCAGTCCTAATGATGACAGATATCAGCCCACAGCCTTCTTTTCTTTAAAGCATTGTAAGACTAAAACCAATGATCTATTTTAGGGGCACAGTTTCCACTGGGCTCCACAGTGACTTTTGTACTGGTTTAAAGAGGTTTTTTTCCAGATCTCCATTTTTCCATTTGCACATTGAAAGTTCTCTGCAGAAAGGACTGTCATCTTTGTCTCTTGTACGTCCACTGCCTAACACAATGAGGCCCTGAACCCTGGTTAGGGTTCTTATGCACTACCATAATTCTAAGTAATAAATAATTAACTCAATTGTCCATCATCCACCTCTGCTGAAGCTACTTGGCAGTATCACAACTACAGAGGTGCTTGGAGTAGATGCTCTCCAGAACACAAACACATACAGACACACACACACACACACACACACACACACACACAGTATTTTTAAGCCTATCCCCACCCTACCCATTGACCCACTGAAGAAGAAGGCTTTCCTACAATGTCACATACAGCACAAGAAGAATGCAGGTGTGTTTTAACCATGTGTCCTCTCACATCCTCTTTAGGAATTAAGAATTACAGAATGGGGCACTTGAGGGTTATACACCAGTCTCCTTTCCAGCCTACAAAATATGTACCACCAGTTTACCGTGCCATCTCCTTTCAGCTGAAAAGGCAGATTGCATGTAAAAAGCGTCCAAGTGCTAGACATTTTCAGACACAAGGTGTATCTGGAATGGGTTACCTAGAGAGGTGGTGGAATCTCAAATTGGCCATTTCAAAAATTCCCACAATGCACTGTCCAGTTTTACAATCCTATACCACATTACTAGTTTCTTCAAATAATGGAGGTTTTTAAGGCCCGGCTTGACAAAGCCCTGGCTGGGATGATTTAGTTGGTGTTGGTCTTGCTTTGAGCAGGGAGTTGGACTATAAAACCTCCTGAGATCTCTTCCAACCCTAATTGTCTATGATTCTATGATCTACAAAGGGAGCACAGATCTCTTCCAGCCTCAGAACCTCTCGCTTGCATGGTCAGCCAGCAGAGGGGCCACCCAGCCCAACTGTTAGGGAAACATTTCCACACAGAGATGAGATTTGTACAGTAACCTTAACGGGACGCAACTTGGGCTACACCTGATGAGAAGCAAGTTGTATAGCTGTGGGCTTTTCAACCAAGAAAACACTTGCCTTGGTCTCTATAAAGTGCACTTGGGTTCTACCAGCCAAAATTTCCCTGATGACTGCGTCTGCCATGCCAGATACAGTGAGAGATGGTCACTGAGACAGCTGTGCCTCTGCTCATTTAAAGATTTGTAGATGAGGGGAAAGATTTTCAACAGAACATGAAGCACCCTGGTATGGTGTGGTCTTGCCGGTCTGCCCTATTTAGTAAGCCAGCTGCTGCATGTGTAACCTAGCACGATGCATGTGTTACAGGTTACCAGCTATGTCCCGTCCATGGAGGATATGACTAGAGATGATCAGAACCTGGAATTCCCATTCCACAAGAAAGTCCAAAAAGCAATTGTCCCACATTGGCCATTTCAAACTGTTTCGTGGAATGGGGATTCCAATATTTCATTTAGGGAAAAAAACCAAAACAATTTATTTTGCCTTTTCTAAACAAAACTGATGAGGTTCCCTGAGCTGCCTGCAGACCCAGCAGACCTGCTTCCAGGCTCTCAGCCAAGCAGACAGGAGCCAGGCTGCCCCAGAAATGCCAGTTCATGTCAGGGTTCTTGACACCCCAAGGTGCGGCTCCCAGGACTTCCAGGTTGCTGGCTCTGCCTGATTTCTGCTGTAAGTTTCAATACATTCCATAGAATCAGCATTTTCTAGGGAAAAACTTTCTTTTGGAAAACTTTCAACCACTTCTACATGTGAATCTGTTACAGCAATAGGTAGAGAGCTTTAGCTCCACCTGTGGCCCTGATTCAATTACTGGCTTCTCAGCCAAGATGGTGGATGTCACTTATCCAGTTACCATCCATCCATATATTTGGGTATTTCTACTGTCCCCTTTACAGTACTATATGAACACTTGAGGCACTGGGTCTAACTTTCGCCTCTCTGCTCTTGCCATAAGTAAAATATCCTTCCGTGTTCCAGGACCACGCAAGAGCATCAATGACCCTAAAAGGCATGAGGCAGAGGCATTCCAAAAGCAGTAATTGTTAAAACCTAGTTAGAATCCACAAAGGGACCCCCTCACAGTTTGGGAGAGAAACAGAAAAGAATAATCCTTGTTTAAGAGGCCATGTTTCAGCAGCTCTGACTCAGTAGCTTGTCTACAGCCCCACAGCCACACTCTGGCTTCCAGCAAGGTGACCCCAACTCACTCCCAGTCCCGAATTTCCCCAAAGCCCCATGTGTCCGGAAGTGCCCAGCCCTCTCCTGGACAGTTCAGCAAAAGGTTAAGATTTATGGCTCCCTGAAAGAGACAAAAGCAGATTATAGTCTATTAACTTAACTGGGATAAAAATACCCTTCCCTTCAAACACAGCATTGAGTTGGTTTAATAGTAAAAATAAAGCAAATTTATTAACAACAGGACCTAGGTTAAGTGATGCCAAGTAAAATAGGATTAGACAGGCTTGCAAGCAAAGAAAATGGAAAATACACATCTAAAAAGTCTAAAAATTAATCTAGCAAAGCACAGGCTTTGTTCAAGACAGTTTCTCTCACCACTCTTTCTTCTTTCCTGCCACAGTTGATTTTCCTTCAGTCAGGCCCTTCCACAGAAGTACAAGGTGCTGGTGTCCCTTTTTTTCCTAGGTGAAAGATTTTTGCCTAAGCAAGTTTCTCACTTATATTCAGTTTCCAGAGATTTCAAAACTACCCCTTTGGGTGAAGGACCCATCTTTTTCATCTTGCAAGAGCTCTATTCCCTGGCATCTGTCTAGGGATGGATGCCAAAGATGGCTTCTCTTCTTGTTTATACAGTATCTTCCAAAGTTCAATGACTTTGGTTCAAGAGACAGGATGACCTCATGCCGTTCTTCCCTTCCTGTTGGCTTCCCATCCCCAGGCTGATTTCTATGTAAATGGGGCTTCCGTTTTTTCAGGTCACACCTTGCTTAATTTCTCCTCTCTGGAAAGGAATCTGTCTCACCTCATACTGCCACAGACTTTAAAGCACAATATCATTAAGTATCCATATTTCCTCATATAATGTTAATATACACATTTCACAAATGAAATTAATCACCAGTGTATCATTAGCTTTCAGAAAAGACCTCACTCTATACACTTTTATAATACAGTAATGTTGCATACAATCAGTTGATTCAATTGCTTATCACTTGAGGTTCAGCCCTCCTTCCTTTATAGACCAGTAAACCTTTGCAATATACTCTTTGAAAAGGAAAAGCCAGACCAAACTTCTTTCTCCCGCTGGGGCACAGACACCACACTATCTCCTCTCCGCCTTGTTAGCTGGATAGCCTTGTTTACTTGATATGTAAATATATCTTCATTGTCTCTGCCAGATGATCAAGCTGGTCAGAGAAGCAAACACATTTCTTTGTCTAGGGCAATCCTGTTTACTAACTCCCCCCAACATGCCTGGTTTAAACACATTTTAATCATAGTCCCAGCATATATCCAGAACACTTAATACATCATGCAAGAATATTAATGATCAGTGAGTTATTCATTTTCAAATGATAACTCACAAGGTATATTTTGTCCAAAGACTATTACAAGAATATGTAGGCTGTGAATACAGTGGTGCTAAGGGTCACATACACCTATAGCAACAAAAGAAATAATTACTTCACATAGAGTTTCACCTGGACTCTTGCAAAACAGGTTGGGTCTCTGATCAGAATGTTTTTTTGGTCTGTTTGGAACCACTCAGTAATGGTTTAACCCACTAGTTGCAGTTACAATACAACCTCAGGATAGATGGATGGTCAATGGAAACTGCGCTCGCCTACACCATGGTTGAACTTGGCGCAGAATTTGGTCGAGGTGAAATGAGAAAGCCAAGAAGAGAATGGAAGGCAGCATGGAAAATGTACCAATGAATGAATATGAAATAGGGTGATAACCTGTCTGCTTTTCCTCTGACTGCTTCTCTTCCTAGATCATCAAAAGACTCAATATTCTTCCTTTAGTCAGCCCTGCTACCACTGAAGTCAATGGAAGTTGCACACAAAGCAGAATTAGGTCCAATCTGCACAAAAAGGCTTCCTTCAGTGCTGTGAACCCGAACACTGCTTTCCTTTCACTGCCATTCAGGGTGCTGTGAAGCATGTCAGAAAAAATGAATAGCACTAAAATGTGGGTGATTGTATCCCAGTTAGTGAGTGTGTGGATAGATAGATAGATAGATGTGTGCGTGTGTGTATGTATATTGTAGTGGGTGGCTGCCCCACTCCAAGGTAAAAGGAATTAAGAGTAGATGAGGGAGGCTGGCAAGGTAGTTGGCTCCAGGTGTGGCTGGCTTAATCAGGCCACAGCTGGCCTGGAAAAAAGGGCTGTGGGGCCAGGAGACAGAGCAGTCTCTCTCCAGCCTTGGAGGCAGAAGAACTGGGAGAACAGGGAGAACAGGCTGCCTGGGAGAACAGGCTGCCTGAAGAAGAGCAGAGCAGGGCTGGGGAAAGGCAAGAGGAGATGGGGAGCTCCACCCTGGCCACTCCCCAGCTGCAGGCCTTGTTAAAGACCCAAGGCAGGTACTGGGGCTAAAGAGGTGTAGCCTGGGGTCAGGCAGAGGCAGTTGGTCCAACCTCCTTGCCAATGATGAGTGGCCATGACAGACTGCTGTCTGTCCCCATGAGAGGGGGATAGATGATGACTGGAAGTAGCCACTGAGGCAAGATGGGAATAGAAGGTTGGGAGTTCCCTGGGGAGGGGAGACTCAGCATGTGAGGGTACTGCAGTGGGCAGAATCCCAGGGTAAGGGGCACCGGGGTCCAAGAGGGACACGGGGGCCTGAGGCAGGCAAGACACCAGCCAGCAGAGGGCACTCCAAGGCTGGAAAAGAGCTAATTCCCAGACAAACAGCAGGCAGTGCCATGCCGTGAGTTGTCACTTTGCTACATTAGAGAGAGATAGAGACAGACAGACACGCAAGCAGCGATCCTTCCAGGATTCAAAATATAGCCCCCAGTGACCAAGGGACTGATTTTCAGAGGTAGTTAGCTGCCTAAAGACGCAGAAGGGTGCTGAGCTGGATTTTCAAAAGCACCTAAGTAGAACAGATACTGAACTCCCATCACTAAAATCTATGAGACTTAGGTGTCTAACCTACTTAGGTGCTTTTGAAATTCAAGTGGGCACCTATTTGTATCTACAGGTGCCTAAATACCTTTGAAAATCTGGCCCCAAGAGCTTTGTAGAGCATTCAACTTTGCATTGTGCTACTTATTCCCCAGAGCCTCCATGTAGGCCAAGAAATCATCAGACAAGTAATTAATATCAGAAACAACTACTCCTCCACATCTGAAGGGACTAGATAAGGGATGGCTCAACAGAGCAGCTGCTGCTCCATGCAGAGGGGGAAGCACGGGAGAAGGATATTAAAGAACACTTTGAACTGCTGTGTCATCGCATCCCATTCAATGAACAGCTGGCATGGGCAGGTTTTCCCTTGATGTCCTTATAGCAACAAAAGCAAGAAGAGAGGGAATCAGTGGGAAAATATGAAAACAGTTTCAGAGTTAGTCTGGTCCCGCAGGTTCTGTACCTTACTTTTCCTTCATTCTCTCACTATCTTGAGTTGGGGAGGGATAGCTCACTGGGTTGAGCATTGGCCTGGTAAACTCAGGGTTGTGAGTTCAATCCTTGAGGGAGTCACTTAGGGATCTGGGGCAAAACCAGTACTTGGTCCTGTTAGTGAAGGCAGGGGGGCTGGACTTGATGACTTTTCAGGGTCCCTTACAGCTCTATGAGATAGGTTTTCTGGTCCATCCCCCTGCCAGCATCAGACAGTCATCCACCGCACATTCTCCAGTAAGCAACTTGACCTCATCCCAATTTTTCCTTGGGGACTGTTCCACAGTATCATAGGTCTCACTGTTAGAAAGGTTTTCGCTCAGTATCAGGAAAACCTTTCTAAACACGTTAGTCCCCTGGACACTGTGGGGCCCCTTTCTTTTGGGATGTTTGCCCTGAAATAAGAGACACTTCTGAAACAAACAAAAAATCAAGCACCGGATTGATTCTCCTCTCTGACATATCTGTTCACAAGTAAACCGGCTCTCAATGCAGACATGGATAATCAGCAGAACCCTACTCAGAGGGGACCTGCAGGAAGTTTCCACTTCCTTTGTGTCCCCTGGGCGGCACAAATGGAGTAGGCCAGAGTAGAAAATCTGTCCCTCTCTGTCTCAAGGACAGCATCAGTTGCTATGTGTACAGCACATGTCTGAAGAATCCAGGCCTCCTACAATAGCGAGTCATACATGCCTTCTAGACATACTGTGGCATTCTCTGCCCCAATACACTTCCTTTGTGCTACCCGGTAGACACAAAGGGAGCAGAAACTTCCAGCAAGTCCCCTGCTGGAGATGCCCTTAGCACGAGGAAGACCCCCATCCTGCATCGAACAGCAAAACTGGCTCCTGTGCCTTCCTCCCCACAACACCCAGGACAGAGGGCTTGTCAGGGCACAGAGAGTGGCCACACAGAAACGTGCTGCAGCAGTTCCCAGCTGGCATATAGCAGATAGGGGATCTCAGCCAGCTGGCACAAGTGAAAACAGCCCTAATTAGGCTGCCCTGATTTGTGCCAAGACTAAGGTTGGGGCAGTGCTCTGACAGCTTCCCACAGTGCTGTGTCCAGCCAGAAGCTGCCTGCAGCAGAGGCTCCACCCCAGTAGTTCTCAAACTTTTGTACCTGTGACCCCTTTCTTCTTGCAAACCTCCGAGTGCAACCCCCGCCTTATAAATGAAAACACATTAACATCATTATAAATGCTGGATGCAAAGCAGGGTTTGGGGTGGAGGCTTACAGCTCGTGACTCCCAGTGTCATAACCTCGTGACCCTAAGGGGTCCTGACCCCCAGTTTGAGAACCCCTGCTCTACCCTATTAAAGTTGAAAGAGTTTCTTGATCTTACTGTGTGTCACAGAACTGCTGTGCATAAGGCAAAGCTGCAGTGGAACGATTTGTAAATATTGCCCTGTGCCTCCTCTCTCTCTGACTAGTTGCTATTCACAAAAAGAGTTTTGTTGAACACTATCATGTTTTCAGTGCAGTGACACGTCTTAACCCCAAATCCCCTCTTTTGTGCCAGCAAAGCCTCATTTAGAAAGAGAAGAATGTGAAGGGTTGTTCTTATCACCGCTGTGGAAAAGGAAATGCCATTCGAAGGGATTCAAAGTAGTTTCAACTCCCTAAATATAGAAGAGGCTTTTCCTGTATCCAAATAAAATTAAAAATGCTACTTTCATTTTCTTTGTGCATTATTTTAGAAGGCAGATAAACAGCAGAAATAATTAACTACATAGCACTCTCGCTCTCTCTCTGTTTTTTACTTTTTGATACTCTTTTACATGCACAGGTGTCCAGTAGGGAACATATACTAGCAGTACATGATTTGGTTTGAAAAAATAAGATCCTTCCAGTGCTCTCCCCCAAAATGTGAAACAAACCCTTATGGTCAAAATATGTGAGTAAGTTTTTGTTTTAGGATTTGTCTATGCTGCAACCAAAGGTGTTAATTTAGCATCGGTAGACATACCCATTCTAGGGCCACATCTACACTACGGGATAATATCGAATTAGCTAAAATCGGTTTTATAAAACTGATATTATAAATTCGATTTCATGCGGCCACACTAGGCACAGTAATTCG